>NC_064614.1:1065956127-1066259158 GCF_023898315.1 Schistocerca nitens | reverse complement strand
GATATGAAGGTCAACTTCGTTTTTTTTTTTTTAATGAAACGCTATAGTTGGTACTTATTTCTGATAACGTCTATTGAGACGTATCCAACGTTTTGTAACAGTAAGATCTTTGAAGGTCAACGAAGCTCAAAAGTGTGGCATGAACGTCCATTTACAGAAGGTGTTCGAAGTGATGACCATTGATATCAATGCAGAGCTGCAACCTTCTTAAAGTGGATTGATTAGTATTCCTTATCACTTCGGCACATCAAAGCACATGCTCTCACAATTGTCTCTCGTACATCTCGCAAATAGTGAATATTCGCCGAATACGGCGTATCCATCTAACGTGCCATTGACATGTAAACACCATTCGATGGTTTCGCAATACAACTGTAATAGGAATGGTGAGACTTGTATCGTCGAATCAAGCGAATGTGAATGATGTATTCCTTCGAAAAACAAGTCGATATGCTTCTCATTTATGGAGAATGGCAACGAAATTCAGTGAGAGCTAGAGACTTATAAGCTGAAAGGTATTCCTCAACATCCTCACCCTACATGTCGTACATTTAAATATGTGTATGATATACTGAGAACAAATGGATCTTTAACGCATCGGAAACATACCCGTCAAAGGAAAGTTACTGACGAGGAAACGGAAATTGGTACTCTTACCACTGTGGTTCGAGATCGTTCTGTTAGTTCGCGTCAAATCGCAAGGGAATCTGGCATGAGTCAGAGTAGTGTTCTTAGTGTTCTGCATCGCCATAAATATCATCCTTACCATATCAGTCTCCACCAAGAATTAACTGGTACGGGTTGTATGAGTCGCATTGAATTCTGCCAATGGGTTCAACTTCAGATTCAGAGAGATGACACATTTATCAATTATTATTATTTATAAACGAGGAGACATTCACGAACCATGGAAAGGGTTAATTTGCATAATATGCATTACTGGGCAACTGAAAATCTATTTTGGCTGCGGCACGTTCCACACCAAATACCGTGATCGGTGACTGTATGGTTTGGGAGTCTGAAGGACATAATTACAGGCCCCTATTTCACCGAAGGAAATCTTAATGGTAGGAAGTACACCACATTGCTGCAAGAAACATTGGAAGAAAAGCCTTTAGGAACAAGCAACAGAATATCAACACGATGGGTGTCCGGCACATCCTTCGCTGATGGCTAGAAATGAGTTGCAAAGACAATTCCCAAATCGCTGGATTGGACTCAGAGGCGATGTGTCGTGGCCGGCTCGTTCGCCAGACTTGACGCTTCTGGATTTTTTCTGGTGGGGTTTCGTAAAAGACATTGTTTGTGAAGACGTTCCCACTACACCTGAAGATATGCGAAAGAGAATTGTCAGGGCATTCATGATAAGTGCCGAAGTGAAAACGAAAATCACTCCATCCATGATAACAAGAGTGCAGGACTGCTTTGACACCATTCGTCATCACTTCGAACACCATCTGTAAATCGACGTTCATGCCACCTTTGTGACCTTCAAAGACCTTACTGTTACACAGTATTTGATTGGTATCGATAGCCAGTATCAGAAAATAAGTATCAAACTATAGCATCTCATTAAAAAGAAAAAAGAAAAAGAAAAGAAACAAAGTTGACCTTCATATCTCTGAGTCCCATGCAACTTTTGTCCCACATACGTTTCAGATCCTATGATACTTTCGGAGTTATTCTTGGTGGCAATAGTTAGTGACTCACCCTGTATAAAGAGTTTGTACAAGAGCGATGTACTTGAGGGCAGTACGATGAAAATGCAAGAGGACGTAGATGAAGGTAAAATGAAAGATATGATACTCCGCGAAGTATTTGACAGAGCACTGAAAGACCTAATTCGAAACAAGGTCCCGGGAGTAGACAACATTCCATTAGAACTACAGATAGCCTTGGGTGAGGCAGCCATGACAAAACTGATCCATTTGGTCAGAAAGATGTATGAGACAGGCGAAATACCCTCAGACTTCAAGAAGAAAAATTCCAGTCCCAAAGAAAGCAGGTGTGACAGGTGTCAAAATTACCGAACTATCAGTTAAATAAGTCACGGTTGCAAAATACTAACATGAATTCTTTAGAGGCGAACGGAAAAACTGGTAGAAGCCAGCCTCGGGAAAGATCAGTTTGGATTCCGTAGAAATGTTGGAACACGCGAGGCAGTACTGATTCTTCGACGTATCTTACAAGATAAGTTAAGGAAAGGCGTACCTACATTTCTAGCATTTATAGAGAAAGCTTTTGACAATGTTGACTGGAATTGTGAAGGGGGAGGGGTAAAATACAGGGATCAAAAGGCTTTTTACAATTTGTACAGAAACCAAATGGCAGTTACAAGAGTCTAGGGGCACGAAAGGGAGATGATGATTGTGGAGGGAGTGAGACAGGGTTGTAGCCTATTCCTGACGTTATTTAATCTCGTACATAGACCAAGCAGTAAAGGAAACAAAAGAAAAATTTGGAGTAGAAGAAATAAAAAATTTGATGTTTTCCGACGACTTTGTAAATCTGCCAGAAACGGCAAAGAACCTGGAAGAGCAGCTGAGCGGAGTGGACAGAGTTTAGGAGCATATAAGATGAACATCAACAAAAGAAAAAGATCGATAGTGAAATGTAGTCAAATTAAATCAGGTCATGCTGAGGGAATTAGATAAGGAAATGAGACACTTAAAGTAGTAGATGAGCTTTGCCATCTGGGAAGATAAAAAACTGAGATTTGCCGTCTTGGAAGCAAAATAACTGATGATGGTCGAAGTAGAGAGGATATAAAATGTAGGCTGGCTATGGCAAGGAAAGCGTTTTCTGAAGAAGAGAAATTTGTTAACATCGAATATAGATTTAAGTGCCAGGACGTTCTTTCAGGAAGTATTTGTATGGAGAGTAGCTATGTGTGGAAGTGAAATATGGACGATAAGTAGTTTAGATAAGATGAGAATAGAAGTTTTCGGAACGTGCTGCTGCAGAAGAATGGTGAAGCTTAGGTGGGTAGCTCACGTAAGTAATGAGTAGGTACTGAAATGGCACAACTTGAATAGAATTTTACGGTGGTGGTACGTTCCTATGGGTCCAAACTGCTGAGCTCATCGGTCCCTAATATTAGACACTATTTAATCTGACTTAAACTAACTTACGCTAAGGACAACACACGCAATCATGCCCGAGGGGGGACTCGAACCTCCGCTGGGGCGAGCCGCGCGAACCGTGGCAAGGTTGACTAGAAGAAAGGAGCGGTTACTAGGACAAGTTATCAGAAATCAAGGGATCACCAATTTAGTACTGGAGGGAAGAGTTGAGGGTAAAAATCATAGAGGGAGACCAAGAGATGAATACAGTAGGCAGATTCAGAAGGATGTAGGTTGCAATAGTTACTTGGAGACGAACATGTGTGCACAGGATAGAGTGGCATGGAGAGCTGAAAACCACCACCACCACAACAACAACATTTCAGTCTTTCCCTGAACTTCTTTGAGCTTCCTCGGTTTCAATCAATTGAAGTATTTCATCTGTTAAGCAAGGTTTCTTCGGAGTTGGTTTCCTTGTGCATTTGTCTCACTGTCCAAAATCTGTGATTACCCTATTTAGACAAGTCCTCTTCAACAGAACTGCCTATTATGATGTTCCTTAGCAACAGTAATGGAAATAAGGATTCATACACTAGAGAGTGAAAAAGTAAACTGCCTTTATTGACAATACGAAACCAAAAACACTAATTGGATATGCACTATACACATTGGCCAGTCGCCAATGCAGCTATGCTGGTATATATAACGAGAATGAACAAGCCTTTACAAAACAAAATACTAAAACGCCTGCCAAGTTCTCTACTGCGCTGGGAATTAAGTATTCATACGCCGACAGAAAATGACACTTCTAACAAAACCAGAACATGTTTAATATTTCGTATGCATACCCGTCCGATGTATTACTCTCGCAACCTCCGTGGCATGGAATGGGCCAATTTTCTTGTAGTTTCCGACGTGATACCTTCCCATTCTCGAAGGAGATGCCTTACTACGGATGTCGTATTTTCTCACTCGTCTTTCCAGCTCACTCCACAAGTGTTCGATGGGATTCAGGTCCGGACTCTGAGCTGGTGTTTTAAGAATGTGTGGAGTGTTGTAGAGCAACCACAGTCAGACAATTTGCGTCGTATGTTTGGGATCATTGTCCTGTTGGAAGTAATAATTTCTAAGAAGACTGAAGGCGTCAACACTCTGTTGTAAGTTCTGTTTGAGATTGTTCATCTACACAAATCTGTTCATGGTACCTTCCACAAACACTAATTTTCCGACACCGGAGGCTGACATACAGCGCCATACCACCACTCCATTACCTCCGTGCTTCACCGTGGGCTGAATGTTGTTTCGGCCGAGGTCTGTATTCGGTCTTCTCCAACCAAGATCATACCAACATTGTGCACGATATTAAATTTGCTTTCATCACTAAACAATACAGTATCCCAGAAGTCTGCTGTCTTGGATATATGCTGTTTCGCGAATTCCATCCTCCAGTTCCTGTTCTTTTTGCTAATGTAGGGCTTTCGTCTCCGGACCCTGGCTCTGTAACCCGAACGATTGAGAATGGTACTAACTGCCTCTGGAGTGATATCCTTTCAGAAGTGGTCATGTTTATATGCGGATAGTGCCGACGCTGTCGTTTTCGTTCACCGTTTATTACTACATGTCTGTCCTTATATCGCTTAATGATAGATTGCACAGCCGCTCGGCTTCGTCCTATGATGTTCGCAATTTCGGCATACGACTTGTGTTGAAGTTATTAGGCGACAACGATGTTTCGTTCCTCAATGGTCATTTCCTTCCCCATTCTGCTGTTCCACGGTAGCCTCGTCCGACGTGCTGTTGCTTCACGGCCACCACACGACTAAACAAGTGTGGCATGCACTCCGGGGCTGTTTCATCCGTTTGTTTGGTTGAAAGTAGTCGTGTGTATGAATACTTTGTGCCCTGTCGTAGACCGTGCGGAGTGTAACATTTTATTTTCCCAGAATAGATTCATGGCATACGGGACGCTTCATTACCAAGAACATGGTTATCTGACACCACATCATTGTACTTATTCGTATTGGCGCTGTGGGTGATTTACTATCCAAACACACCATCGTAGTTTGTCACCACTTACTGTATGAATACGTATTTCCATGACTGTTTATCCGCTTCCTTGCAAACTGATTCTTCTGTACGATTCTCAAACTTCAGACTACTCTTCTTCATTACTAAAATTTCATTTGAGTCTGTATCTGTTCCTGGGTACGCCTTAAAATCCGATATCAAATTTCAGAATCTCTATTCGGGCATGATGTAATCCAGCTGGAATATGCCCGAGTCCCCAAGTCTTTTACAAGTAAACCTGCTGCTTTCGTTATTTTTGAACAGATATTCGCTACTATCAACTGAAACTGATTGTAGAACTCAGTTACTCTCATTTAGCTCTCATTACTTCTGCCTACAGCACATTCTTCAGTAACCCTATTCGCTTGCCTAAAACCGCTTTCTTTTTACGTACTGAACTATTCGTTCGATATCCTCATATCTCTATCTCTGCATCTTCTGCTTACAATTTTCACACGTATATCTGGGTTTCGCTGTCGATATTCTTTTGCTGTTGAATCAGAAGCGAACATCCCTAGCGCAAATATGTTCACAGTAGCTCATTGTCTCCTATACTTTATTCTACATAACGAATCCTATTCCCATTACGAAGTTATCTGTCTCTTTTTACATTACCTTGCATTCATCAGAGCAGATATCTTTGTCTTCTATCCATTCATTTCACTGACATTGACTATATTTAGATCGAGCGTTTTGCATTCTCCTTTTCAGATATTCTAGTTTTCCTATTACTTTGAAACTTCTGATATTCCACCTTCGGACTGGTAAAATGTTATCAATTCCTTGGTTATTCCACCATTTTCTCACAGTGATCTCTCACTTCACAGTTCTCTCCCTGAGATAATATTGGGGGCTAGTCCGGAATCTTCTGCGAATGGAGGCATGATCGTGACACTTTTTCTATTACAGGTCACGTTTTCTGTGCTTAGACATTACATAATGTGAAATCAAAACGTTTCCGTTTTAGGGCATTGCTGCAGTATATATGCAACCCTGCCTGACTCCAGTGCGAGTGTATAAGCAACGACACATAGGGGATAAAGAAAACTCGTCTTAATAAAGATAAGAAATGACCTGAAGTTTACTTGCCATAGATGGACCATAGGAAAGTATCATGTGCCTCTAAGACTTCATCAAAGCCTTTGAGACAGTCAATTCGTCGTTTTACTTGCCAAACTTAGCAGCCCAAATTTCTTGCCAAGATGCAGGAAGCATCAGGCATCCCCCAGGGATCCGTATTTGGTCCTTTACTCATTTCATGGTCCTTTACTCATTTCAGCGATGCGTCATCAATTTTGTCCTATTGCAAATATCACAAATATGCTGACGGCCTTCAGTTGTATCTGTGTACAAAAGCACTAAACACTAAGACTGCTACCTAGAATTTCAGTACTGACCTATGTGTATTAGCGAGGTGGGCACAGAATAAAGTTAAATGGGCACAGAATATAGCGCTAAAGTTGTTGCACTCCAAAATTCAAGCAGTACTAGTTGGTCATCGTAGGGGCATTAGCCTGAACCATCGGGTTTTGCTTCCATCTTTAATCCTAAATGGGGAAAATATCAGTTCCTCTCCTTCAGTAAAGAGTCTAGGAGTAGTAATAGATGATAATCCAAATTTCACTAATCACATAACTGCAGTGTGCAAGAAGGCATAAGCATCTCTCGAAGCCCTTTAAAAATATTAAAAGCTCTTCCCTCGTGACCTGGAAAAGAAATGTGTTCAAACGCTTATACTTCCAGTTATTGACTACAGCACTGTTATTCTGCAAAGAATTTCCCAGGGAAACTCGCGCCACCTGGAACTGGTTATGAATGCCTGTGTTCATTATATCTGTGATGTTCGATTCTTTGATCATATTTCACCATCATATTCACAACTGTCGTGTCTGTGTGCAGACATGCACAGAGATTCTCTACACTATGTCTTCTGTATTTTGTTATCAACGTACAGTCTTCCTCTTACCTCTCCTCAGTCTTAACACTCTTGTCTGAACAATACGGCAGGAAGCCCCATTCCCATCAGAGCAAAATATCACTATTTTGCACACTTAAAAATTCTTTTTATATCGGCCGCTTTCATTATCATCATCGTCATCAACATTATTACTATTACTTTCATCATTATCATTATATCATTTTTATTATTGTTATTATTATTACTATTGTCGTTGTTATTGTTGTTACTGGAAGCAGCAATAGTGGAAGTACTGTCAGTATCAACTTTATTAGCTTTTACCCAGTACTGTTTATTTACATTGTATCTACAGACACTCTGATCATTTTTTTACTGTTTGTCGTATTAAAATTTTTAGGTAAGTATGATGATACAGAATATTGTATGTGTGAAACCCTAGTCCGATGTAAGAGAGGGCCTGAAGACCCTAATCTGTCCAGGTCAAATAAATAAATAAAAAATAAAAACAAACATGTATCTTTAATGCGGTAATTTCCATAGCCTTCTGCATCCTCTTGTCTTTGGTCAATGCTGATTATTCCGCCTAATGACGACAGACAGACAGAAATGATTGACTGCACGAAGCTACGCCTTTGCGAAAACATTCCAGAAAATAAAGGGAAAAAATATATTTATCTGAGGGTAACACTTTCTAACTTTTTATTTTAACAATAATTCTGAATTTGACTCTCCTGTATTGTTTTTGTTCAGATGATGACCTATAATAGCAGAAGCAGGTTAGCTGTTGTAAGTCCATAAAACTGTATCCAAGCCAATAAACAGTGAAATGAGAAAAAAATCCATTCATTCCCTTACACTCTCTAGAATCTAAAATTTGTGCTTAACACGAATGGATAGAAGTTTGGAATGGCACAGATTCCTCCAGTACTATAATGAAAAACCTGCTTCAACAAGACGATAGTGCTCATAACGGAGGTCAGATAAGATCGATGATGAGGACGCTCTTCTAGTACGAGAACTTTCTCGACCTCACCTTCACAGGCCAAGCGTCAGACGTGCACTAATTGATTTTAGCAACTCACCATCAGAGAGAAGGCGATTTAAAGAATGTATTCATTTAATGTGACTTTTTATCACAATAGGTAATTAACATTGTGCATGGTACTAAGCAAACTGAAAGAACTAAGCAAACTGAAACAACAATCTCCAACTAAGAAAATGCGACAACTTGGAATCCAACAATGAACTTTTCAGAGTATTGTAACCTGCACCTGTAACCAACTTCAGTATATATCAAGGACTGTCTGTTAAGAGATAGTGCCATTACTATATTGTGCTTTATCTCTGCATTTTGGAGTCAAAGCATAATCAAGTGATAACGTAGACATCACATCAGAACAAAATGGTTTATCTTTTTCCCTCCTAGTAATCCAAAGAACTGCATATGTTGTCCGTTACAGAAATAGGTTATCAGCAACCACATGCCGTATATATGTGTTTAATTTTAACATCATCATCATATCTACTACTGAAGTAATATTATCTGCTTTGTTTGTGTAGAAGACAACACCAAAAGACAACACCAAACTAATACAAAATACATCACCTTCATGGGCGAGGCTGCTGGTGGGATTCCATTACTTTGCTGTATTCAGCCCGTGTAAGAATCAGTGAGGACCATTTTTCCGACGTGGTGATGCTTTGGGTACTACAGTAAAACGGTTTTCAGTCTTATGTCCACCACTGAAATTAATATAATGTAGGGATTTTGTTCCTCTCACTGCTTTTTACAATGTTTAAATAAAATTTTCGTCTATTTTCTGGTTTCAATAGAGAACATAGTTTAATCACCTTTGTTCATCAAACTATATATAATACAGAATTTAATTTATTAGTTATATATATTTTATTTATGCCACATTTATCTGTAATTTTTGGCTTCCATGACAGATGTAAAACTTCTTAAAGTGTCGGTATTGTAACGAATGTAAAATATAATATCTAGAACGCCCTGACAGGTGTAAGAGGGGCTTGACTTCCAGTTTTTGCTACGAAAAATAGTTCAATAAATAAGTATTAGCGGAGTGCCTTCTCATTTTCGATTGTAAATAATAATGACAATCTGAATCGTAAAGAATCTGAGTTTTATGTTTGAGGTAATTGAGCCTAGTCACTTTCCAGTTTTGTAATACCGCTAGTCTAAAAGAGAAATTCACTTAGCTACTTTCATTTGATAATAGCATAATTGTTTATGCTCTTTGCTACTTATCTTCAAATGATAAATTTTTTTGTTGTGTGAAAATCTTTTAAGACATTTGGCACTTAACCAGTACTGCTCAGTACAATGAAATTGGTCACTAATAGTTCATTACAATCCAGTCTCAATTATTATGTCCATAATCACAACACTAGAAGAAATAGTACCTGCATTATGCTTCAAAATGGCTCAATTCACGTCACAAAGTATTGATCTACTAACTAACTGAAATGTGTGTCATATTTTGTAGCTGAAATGGTAAGCAAGGTGAAGAAGTACCTTTGCAGCTACCTCTTCGATTTTGAAGAACGGTTTTTAATCAGAAACTTTAATATTACGCACTGCAATATAATTACATGTCTGTAATTAAACAAAGAATTTTATGCTGCAAAAGAAAGCTAGCCTGTAAGTAAATGGAATGCAGTTATACGGAACAGCAAATTAAATGAAGCCTGCAAACCAATTCGTCCAACTTTTTAAAAGATGTCATATAAATGCTCTCTGACCAGTATTTAATTAAATGAGATGAGAACGTACATCCAGTTTTCTCAAACTGCTGTTTAATTTTGATGGTGTAATTTTTATCCGTTTTAACCGTCATTAACTCCTATTTTAATATGGTCTAACGGCCAAAACAAAAATCCTTTTATCTTGATTACATATCCATTCCTTACCAACAAAATCTTGAAAATACTTTTATGGTACTTTACTACAAATGAACATTAGCGTATTCTATCTCTTTTTGTTAACACTAACAACTGTTACTCATGAAATATTGATTTTGTTCCATCATTTTCTTTGGCATTACAAAAGTATCTTATTTCATGTATGTTACATAAGACACTCTTTTGAAATAGTAGTAGGTATCTGTTTACCTTTCCATCATTTGATTCATCGAAAAAATATTTCTTCACGACATATTTTATAAGCGTACCCTATTGTGCGTACTTCAACGCCTGTCGAAAAAAATATTTAACCTTTTAATTAACTGTGAGTTCTCAGTGAAACATTGTCTGTTGTATCAACTAAACGAAACATTTATGTAGCCTTGGTGCACAAACTTTATTGTCTCAGTAAAGTAGTCTTTCTGGCATATGTTAAATGTGAGGATACTATTTTCTATCTGTAAGTAGATGCCTAGAAAATCAAACAACACCATTTAACCCACAAGGGATGACAGTTCTGCTATATTGGACAGACTGCAATGTCGGTCTGTGCGAGGCGCAAAGAACTCTATAGAAACTCTAGAGTCTATAGACTGAAGACGCTAGATTCATCCTCTGCCGAAAATAACTTAAATCAACACCACAAATGCGTTGCTGGTGTAGAAGACTTATACACAGAGAGAAATGGTGCCAAGATCACTTATTTAGGAATATTAGAAATTAAAAATGTATGTATCCCCACAGTTGCTACTGGTTGAACAGACTCAGTTGAAAAATTCATTTCTTTTAGACGATCTTACAATCATTGCATAGTATAAGAACCTGGGTGTCCTCATAACACAAACTACTGTGGACTTTGCTCTACTCCAGTGCATGTTATTCACAGTTACTGTAAATGCTGTCTTAATTAATATTGCAGAACACAAATTTAACTGCGCCAGAATTGTCAACAAAGATAACCTTTACAGTTTGTGTCAACAATCGATAGGTTAAGAAGTTGAGATGTTTACCTTTGCTTTTTGCAATCTTGGGGATCACATGAGTATTTGAAACAAGGCTTATAAACGTAAAATAATAATATAGTTAGTAAACAATAATAAAATTTTTATAATAAGGCTAAATATGTATTTCGTTTGGTTACTACTTGTATTTATTTTGTCAGAATATGCTGACGAATCTCGTTATTTATTACCAACCTAACGAATTTATAAGTTTACGCTACACAGCTGGCATTCTGAGTCCAAATGCTTCATAGCTTTGGTGATGGATTCCCTGCATTTTTGAGAGGATATTGTTCTGTCGCTCCTCAATAAAGCTTTTTCCCACACAAATGAAGTAGTTTACTGTGCCACTCACCTTTATAATTTTCCACTACATGTCATGTTGCCTGGTTAGTTCAGAGCACAGACGTGCTCTTTATGTTTCTTTTTTAGTGATTTTTTTCTTTTCATTCTTATTTTAGGGAATAGTAGCTCGTCAGTCGTTTTCGACTTTGTGAAATGTTTCCGCGACACATCGTAATAGCCTTACCGTCGGCCCTAGAGCAAATGTTTTCTGCCATGAAATATAATATCTCCTCTCCCAACAGTAAACGTGGCAAGGAAGCGGATCAGTGTTGGCAGCTTTATTCTGGTGGAAGAACTGCTGTTGCTCAGTTTCCATTGTCTACACTGCTCAACGCGATCAGTTAATGACGAAGGGATGTGAAATATTTTCAGTGTTTCTCTGTTCCATATGTATATCATATTGTTACTACATTCTCCCCATAATATAGTATATATACGTTATTTCTTCTTACTTATGTGAAGCAGCTCTTTCTTTCGTGTGGGACCAAGTAGTCTGTAGTTGGGCAAAGCTGAATCTGTGTTTCTTGACTTCGGGAAACTAATCAATAAATGCCACAGAGCATCAGAGCAGGTATGTCACTAGTTGACAAGCCACTATCAACACCGCCTTCTGAACCTATTCTCTGCAAATTGCTGTGAAGTGTATCATCACTGCATTGTATAATCCATAATTCTCAATTTGCTAACTCTTTGCTTTTGCATGTTCGAACAAGTAGCAGCTTTCTGGAACAGGTATCAACTTACTTAGTTGACGTCATAGCTAGACTATCTAACGTCTTTGCTGGCAGACTGATGCAACTTCCAAACATGCCATGGTGCAAATTTGCATCTGGTCAACCTGATTCAAGTTTCCATTATTTCCCTAAATCGCTCCAGGCAGAGGCAGTTACGGTTCCTGTGAAGGAGCTCGGCTGATCATTTTCCATAGCCCTGAAACAACCCGATATTGTGCTTCATCTCTGACGACCTCGACAACGCCAGGATGTTAAATGCTAATCTTCCTTCATCTTTTAGACGAAATCATAACAGCTCTTGATATTTACCTACATAAATATGTGTTACTATTGCCCAGTACGCTATTTAATGTGAAAGTATCTAACCAAAATTGTCTCCTTTTATTCTGTGAAAGCATCAGTGATAAGATTGTTCTAAATTAATTATTCAGCAAACCTGCAACTGACTGCGTCTGTGAACTTGTTTCTTGCACTCCTCCATTTTGCCAGAAATGCAACATGTATTTGACTCAGCAATCAAGTTTAAGAGAATAATGACGTTTGTGCAATGGCATTAAGATGGTACTGGACAATTAACTTTTGGCCCTTTCATTGGTGGCTAACTTCAGTTAACTACTCATTTTCATGTTCAGTACAAGCAAAGGATGTGGATTATGGTTCAGGCTGTTAGATTTAAACACAATGTTGATCTCAATATATATATATATATTGTTAAAATTTTAACTCATACACAAAACCCACTATTTCAAACATTTTCGTAGCATGAATCACTCTTACAAAAAATCTTACAAAACGCTTACTGCGTCAAACCTTGGACATACAAATCCTAACTCTGAACATTATCTAACGAAAACCAATGTGAATTGATTATATATCTTCTCTCATTTACGTGCTAAAGTTTCATCAGGGGCAGCGACCTACCTTAACGCTGTCACCACACGTCTGCTTCCTCCGGGCACCTAGCTGCGACTTCCGGTGTTTTTTTTTTTTTTTTACTGCACTCGCCGGGCTCTCTTAACCATCAAAGATCCTCCTACTCAAAGATATTATACTCGATCCACCTTGCTGTTGGCAACTACTGACTATTTTCTGGAGCTATCCTGATCAGACTTTAGCACATACCTTTCACATGAAAGTTTCGTGAAGGTTCCAACGTATGACTGCATGATCTATAATTTTCTCCAAAAACGATTTTTTTTCCTTGGTAAAGTTAATGCCATAGCTTAAGGTTACCATAATGTTTCAGTGACTCTGAAAGTTGGTTTTTAAGTTTCAAGTATAAGAAACCTCGTTTCTTATCTATACAATGTGTTTTACCACAGTTCAGTGAGGTATTTCAAGTTTCCACTGCGTCACACTGTGGTAAAGCACCATCAGCGGAAGATGACGAACGTTTCGTGATTGAAGATCAAGTTAATACCTTAGCATGGCGTCACTATAATCTTCGACTGACTTTGTCACCAGTCCTAGAAACGAGTCTTTTTAAAAATTTGGGCGTGGGGTAACACTGTGGTACGTGGTAATACACCTCGACAACTGCATTTTAACCTGTATGTTACATGAGTAATAGTACTCATAAGTATTTTGCAACATATAGAAACAACAGTTACGTTTTTTCTTACGAACTGATCTACGATCATCGATTAAACTACAATTTTTAGCCATCGCCTGTAGGGGAAAAGAGAGATATACGATTTAAAATTCTAGTGCAGTCGTAAGTGCCATATGTCTTTCCTCTATCGAGATATTTCACTTGAAAGATACTAGCATCTTCAGAACTGTGAGAATTTAATGCCTTACAAGGCCAAAAAATGAAATAAAGTGCTAACATATATTACCTAGCCAAGGACCATATTTTAAGTGTATGTGGCTTTGCAGAAAGCCCCTGACAAACACGAAACGGAGTTAGTTGGTTGTATATGTAGGATCTGATCTTTCGGACTTATCCAAAAGAACAGACACAATTTCGACAACACACTCATCATGAAACAATCAAGAGACAAAGTAAATTAATGACATTAGCTGCCAGTGCCCATTGACTTAAATCGATGGAGAAAGTTGGAAATTTGTAGCAGACCTAGATTCGAACCCTCTTCTGTTGCTTAGAATGCAGACGCGCTGACCACTGGGCCATACAGACACAGTGGTCATCGCAACTACACGGACAGCCCTGGCACGTCTCCTGTCACACCCAATTCTAAACTTATCCACACACTAAGGATTCAGTGCAGCTTACCCTTTATTATAATTACTCTCGGCATCTCGCCGATTCCTGAAGAATTCGAGCCTAGTGTGTATGTGCACTGAAGTAATCAATTGGTCATCCATAACTTCATTATATATGTGGAGTTTGTTCTTTCAGATGACTCCTCTTACATCCACAGTTTATTTGAGCGCAATGTATATACTGGAAGCAATTTATTCAATACATACTTGATACATATAGTTGTTTTCAAGTACTCAGGGACTTAATAATTTCCCATCAATAAGGCTCTGATTCCGTCAGCAAGAATTGTGTGTCTTCCTGTTTAATATTGCATTTTACCTGAACAGACAGTTTATATTAACTAGACTCAACCAACATACTTTTATGAATGATGGTGCGACTATATCCAGGTCGCTACGTCTAACGTGTGTCCCTTGGTTGCTTCGTGCAAGTTATCAGGTTTTCTAGTTGAATTTGTGATTTTATTTCATTTCATGATGGTGTAACGTATTTCGACAGCACCAAAAATGCTGAAGTCTGTTAACTGAGACTTGTCTATCGAGTAAAGCTATGAATGAGTGAGACTTGTGACTCCTTTATAATGTAAATATGATTTCTCCCGGTAGTGCCAGTAAGTGAGCAATGTGTATTTTGTTTAGTAATGCATACAGTTTAGGGTTGAAAACGTTTAGCCTGAGTGTAAATCGTTCTTACAATGTATAATGTGCAAAAATGCCAGGTAACTTACATGTTTTATCACTAGTGCTAATATGCAAGTCACATGGATTTTCTGAAAATCTTATATAGGAAAATTAACGTCGCTAATGGCATGTCCGTAAAGTGCTCAAAATTTTACATACTTTGTGAAATAATTGATTTTATTTTGGTGCAATATTAGAATTTTGGTCATAGAGTTGTAATTTTACTTCTGTACCACTATGAGTGAAATGCATGTGTATGTAGGGGGGGGGTTATTATTTTATCGATCTTCAACAAACGTAATTGTATTTACTGAAATAATGAGCAACAAGTTTCACAGAAGAGATTCTATTTCCTTAACATGTTCCTCCTTCAGAAAGTTATAACTACAAAATTATTTATGAGTGTGAAAACTAAGATGCATGCAGCATATTGCTCTGGTCATGTGCTTCAGGCGCCATGAACCACATCACCACTACAATACGCAGCATGGGTCTTGTTTTTAACATTCACAAACAATGCGATAGTTACACCCTTCTGAAGAAGGGTAGTAGGTGACTGCAACTAGTTTAGGAAATAAAAAAATTCTTTTATGTAGCTGGCTGCCAATCATTGCAATAAATCTCTTTTTATCCTGATACATAATTGTTGCCATATTTTCCAGACACTGACCTTCAATCTCTGTCTTGTTCTACCATTTGCTTTGATCATGCTTCATCTCCATCTTGTCCCACTATTGCCTTTTTCCATGTTGTAGTGAAGGTAAACATTTCGTATTATATTCTCTTTGTGTATTACGAAAGTATATTGTTTAACAGATACAGCGCAAAAAAGATCTCATGAAAACACTTTCTTCCCATTCTATCATGGTGTCTGGTCATTTCTTTATTTGAGAATGTGCTGTGTGTTTTACATGTAGTTGTATAGATTTTCGCCTATACTTTTTATATTATTGAGTAGATGATTATGAAAAATAAAGTCTAAATGTCTTACAGAGCCTAGGCGTCATAGTTCCGACCGGCTCCTCAAAAGTCTGTTTTATACATAAGCCCTCGTCAAAAATAATAAAAAATAAGGGACAATCAATAGCATCGATTACATTTATCTAGTGCAGAATATCACACATTTACTCTTCTGCGCCCACGTCCTAAATTGGTATTTGCTAATGTGAAACAAAACCTAAAACCTTTAATAACACCAGGTCATAATGGACCTTTGTATGAAAGAACAACAGCTTAACTGCAGATTGAAATTGAAGAAGCAATACCTTTTTTACTGGCATTTTTTAGATGAGAGAACACTGCTTTCGAACATGGGCCAAACTTAGATTCTGGACTTGGCCAAAATGACAGCTCTGATACTGCATTGTGACTGACTGTTTCATTTTAATGGCCGCTAAGATACTTGGGCTGTGACTGGTGGTTTCGTTTTAATAGTGGGTACGTTACTAGGCCTTGATTATAGAGATGGTGAGAGTTAAGGGAGGGCAGGTAAGAGAGTAGGGGTATGATGATGTTATTTAAAGGGCCCACTGACTTCTCTAAATTTAATTATAGTAATTTAGTAGACAATTAGTCATTGTGGATCAGAAGTGATTTCATCACCTCATGCCAGAAACGATAAACTGATCAAACCAAACACAGCAATTTGACAGTTAGCAGCAGGACAAGATATTAACTCGTTTCTATAAGTCACTACCATTATGAGCAGTGATTTATGAGATACAGACGGATTCTTAACACTAACTGCCCTGGAAAGGCTAAAGTATGACTAAGAATTACATTTTGAGAACCATATGATGAAAAACTACCTGGAGACAGGAGTCAATGGCAAACAATAGAACAAGGCAACTACACCTTGTGTTCTCGATAATGTAAATTGTTAGGGTTTGAAGTAACTTCTGTTTCTAGATGGAAAGCAATTTATAGGAGAAAACCATTTTGTACCTGATGATGGTGTTATTCCAGCCCTGTATCAAAATATTTGTGATGTTGTTTTGTTGAAAACTGACATGACAGAATGTGATTGTGTAGTAATACATGTTACTTTTAAGGGGACCTGGACAAACTAGCATGTAGTTTTTATTAGTATTTTTAAATTCAATTACTCAAAATATTAGAAGGAAACTTTAACCCAAAAAAGGTATATCGTGTCCTCTACATCAAAAAACTTAAAAATCTGTGGAATACATAGTAGAGTGAATAGTGATTTTTATCTTACAGTATCTCCTGAATTACATATAATTTTTACTTACTTACTAATTAAAAGTTAACTATTATTTTCACTATTTACAACACCAACATCTTATCCATTTTCAGCAAGATTTTTCAACTTGTGTTTTGAAGCACCGTCTGGCGAGCTTTTAGGCTGAACCTCACTTTTCCGCTGTGCAACAGTTTTTACGATTTGCAATCATCCGCTTGTATTGGTCACCATAAAATTCACGACTGCAGTTAAAGTTTTCCGTTTCTGGCATTTTACCATGTAAAGGGTCTAAATATGCAGTGACAACAGCAAGTTAACAACACGAGCGCATGGGAAAAACGTCAGTAAACTCAAGTGATCTGCTCGTATCGACAGAGTGATGGATTGCAGTAGATCCCTGTCACACTGCAGTGTATATGTTCTTCAAGGACATTACACAACCGAGTTGCTATGAAAACAGAGGCGCCAAACCTAAATAACGAGACATTGTATTCAAGATATTGTGTTAGACTGTAGACTGACAGTCAGGCATTCACGCACCGCATCTGCTTTAGAACAGCATTTAAGGCGAAAATGATTAATTATTATGTACAAAGTATTTATTTTTAGATTCAGGGTGAGTCACAGGATTTTATTACATAAAAAGTCCAATCTTTGCGCCGTCTTCGCATTCAAATCCCCTTACAAAATAAAATAACAGCAGCCAGCCACTGCAGATGTAAGCGCGCTACATTTTTATTAATATTTATAAAAATTGGATTGCATTTCTTTTGTCTGAATCGTACGTTGATGGAATCTATTCAGTCATAAATGTGTGAATTAAGTTCATTGACCTTAACGAGCATTGCATTCAAAGTTAATAGCACTTTCTGTCTATGAACCCCAACAAACACAAATTCACAACTTTTCGTGCTGTCCTAAGAAAAGACAGGAGCCTTTCCTTCTTTTTCGTGCAGTATTATTATAATTATTTCATAGTTTTAGGGTTCTAACTGTAGGTTTTTATACTCCCACTCCCCAAACGATAGAATTCCATTAACCTCAAAACAGAGAAATGTGATGAAAAACGCGTACGTGAAGAGAAATGTGACGCATACATAAGCAATAAGTATGGTATATTTCGATTATAAAAGTTGATAGCAACCGCTGAAATCCGCCGCAACCATCCGATACTGTGGAACCGCTCTTTTTGTTTATATCGACCGAATTACCGCAGTGATCAGCACAAGGATCTGGCAATCGCCAGTAAGATGCGTCTCTTCATCCGGATGCCTTAAGGCATATGCTGGCATGGTTTCTTTGAAAGGGCATAACCTTCCTTAGTCCGAGCTTGTGCGTCGTCTTTAATTACCTTGGTGCCAATGTGACGCTAAACACTAATTTTCCTTCGTCCTTTTTCTAAGCTATTTCTCTTCCTTCGTCGCTACATTTAATGTCTCGAATGACTCGTCTCTTATAACACTGATCATAGACAATACTCACATATCATAAGTGCAGAAACTCTCACTGTGACGGGTAAGTAATATTCATGATATATATCTTCCAATGAGCACCGCCATGAGGAATCTTATCTTAAAACAAGGCGGACCATTCTGAAAGGATATAGAAAATTACTTATCATGTATATTGAAACTCTCAGGAATGGAAACGAAGCGGGTGACAGTGAGCTGACACATCATAACAATGTGTTTCATGGAATTGAAATAGTAAGTTTATAAGGGTATTTTAGTGAAGAATGTTAAGTGTGTCCATCTTAATGTAATAACTGGTTTTAAGGAGTATGATGAAGTGGCTACGTGAAGTAATGATAATTGCTATACTTAGGGTTTCTATAAATGTCTGGCTCATTATTTTTTATATAATTTTCTCTCAAGGGACTGTTTATTTGAGTACTGGCTCTGAGCACTATGGGACTTAATATCTTAGGTCATCAGTCACCCAGAATTGAGAACTACTTCAACCTAACAAACCTAAGGATATCACACACATCCATGCCCGAGGCAGGATTCGAACCTGCAACCGTAGCAGTCCCGCGGTTCCGGACTGAAGCGCCTAGAACCGCACGGCCACCGCGGACGGCTTATTTGAGTTCTGAGTACATTGAGTTTCTAACTGTATTTGCAAAGCTTTATCTAGTGGCTCGTCCGCAGTTTGTAATTGTCAAAGTCCTTAAAAGGCATAACTGTCAATACACTGTCTTAATTATAAATTGTGACTTCCAACCATGATTCCATCCCGCTTCCTCTCTTATGTTATCTAAGATATGGTGCGTAAGTGTGGTACAAAAAGGGATCCACGAACCACCTGGTAGCAGAGAGAGAAAGGGGTGGGGTTCTGAGCACTATGGGACTTAACTTCTGAGGTCATCAGTCACCTAGAACTTAGAACTACTTAAACCTATGTAACCTAAGGACATCACACACATCCATGACCGAGGCAGGATTCGAACCTGCTACCGGAGTGGTCACGCGGTTCTAGACTGTAGCGCCTAGAACCGCTCGGCCACTCCGGCCGGCGAAAGGGGTGGGGGTTTGCTTTTCCAATCCTCTCCAATGGTTGGTAGTCGTTGCTTAGTAAGTTGTAAAAATGTCATTATTGTGTTTTGAGACTTGTCTGTCTGTTTCAGGAAGTTGCGTTACATGAGTCGCCAAGCTTGCCCCGGCGTACCGCAGTTACGAAAACAGCACTTGGTGTATGAATTCCTTGTGCGCGGGCTGCCGGTAGACGGAAATGTGTCCGACATGGTGGCCAGGCTTCGTGTAACGGTCGGCACTCCCATTGCCCGACCGACAGAAATCGTTAGCGAATTTGGCGACTTGTTGTCGAATGTAGAAACAGCTTTAAGTGGTGTAGGTCGGACATTGAATTTCTGGCGCCTACTCAGCTGATGCGTAAACAAATTTGTCGCCTGCAGGATCACTTAGCCCATTACTGTAATTGCTTATCGGATATCACTTCAGTCGATCTCAATGATGCAATGGGTGCTCTACGTCATAAGTTACTTGGTGTTGCCGGAGGTTTGCAGTCACGCGCCGTAGCGCTTGCTTCAAGAGGGAGAGATTTAAATACTAATTCTGAGCCTGAAATTGTGAGAGAGGTCACTCGCGTTAAGTGTAACGAAGAATATTTGAGTTTATTTTCCAAGTTGCCTAATCCAATTATGAATGTCTTGAAAGATATATATGTCTTGTATATCAAAAATTTGAGCCAAATGGTTCAAATGGCTCTGAGCACTATGGGACTCAACTGCTGAGGTCATTAGTCCCCTAGAACTTAGAACTAGTTAAACCTAACTAACCTAAGGACATCACAAACATCCATGCCCGAGGCAGGATTCGAACCTGCGACCGTAGCGGTCTTGCGGTTCCAGACTGCAGCGCCTTTAACCGCACGGCCACTTCGGCCAAAATTTGAGCCAGATACAATCCTTCCTGAGGTTGTTGGTTCGTATCCAGATTCACGCTGATGCGTTGCATGTTCCACAGTCTGTCGTATTAACATTATTGTATCCTATGGCTAAGGCTGTGCTTAGTAGCATGACAGCCAAGGAATTGGAACAATAGTGGACCTTAGTTCAGCTCCGTCAGCGTATTGTTAAAATAGGGTTGAAATTCAAATGGCTCTAACCACTATGGGACTAAACGTCTGAGGTCATCAGTCCCCTAGACTTAGAACTACTTAAACCTAAGGACATTAAACACATCCATGCCCGAGGCAGGATTCGAAGCTGCGATCGTAGGAGCCGCGTAGTTCGACTGAAGCGCCTAGAACCTCTCAACCACAGTGGCCGGCTTAATAGAAAGCTCTCAGCGCGCATGCGCATCAAATTGTTTTTGGAAGGTCCAAGCGTGTAACGAAACCCTAGTACAATATTTTGAGATGGTTCGCACGGCCGTAGTGGCGTTGGATATGCGTGTATGAGTCCTTGATTGTATCGAACACATGTTGGAAGGCATGCGGGTACAAGGTGGTGCCAGGTTGAACATTGTATGGCGCCCTTGCTCTATGGAATAGTTTCAACATTTGGTTGATTCTATTGACGCTATTTCTGGGACGGGTGAACAGCGTTCCGCCGCGCAAGTGAGAGTAATATCTGAGGCACCAAAGTGCAGTAACTTTATTAATACAAGTTCTCATTCAGTAGTTCGGCGTTGCTACCGTTGCATGCAGTTGATAATTTAGTACGGAATTTTCCGGTATTTAGGAGCTTTAGTTCAAATAACTGAGGCCAGAGGATGGGAAAAGGGGGCGTGTTTACTAACTGGCCAGTGAATTGTAAAGCCATTCAGGCCACGCATGTTCGGCGCTCCCTTTTGTTTGTGATAGGACAGCAATCAGTGTATGCATTGCTGGATTCTGATACTTCCGTATCCTTAGTTGATTCCGATTGGTACACAGAATATAGACATTTGCGCAGAATTTCGTCTCGGCAGTCTCCGACTCAGAGATGTCGGGTCGCCGATGGCCGATTGTTACCTCTAGTAGGGGAGGTGAAGGGGTGGTTGCACGTCGATAAATTGTCATGGCCTCATAGATTTTCCATAGCTAAGAATAAGAGGGTCCCTTTTTGCTCGGGTGTAATATCATTCAGCATGCCGGTTTGGTATTCGATTATGCCGGGAGTATCTTTTATTTTAAGTTTGCGCCTTAGCACCGTCTCTCTATGTGTTCGTGCCAGCGGTGTTGTGCAGGGAATGTGAGCTATGTGTGCAGTGTGCAGGTGACACGGGTTATCTTACGGCGCATCAAGTGCAGGCTCTCAACCAGGCCCTGGAGCGCTATCCTGAGGTCTTATCGGATAAATTGGGGGAGACAGAAATTCTTAAGTATGACATCCAATTAACTGGTAGTGTGCCCGTCCGTCAGGCCCCTTATATGCTGTCTCCACCGAAGATAAAGATTTTGAGAGCCGAAATCGATAAGATGCTACAAGAGATGATACAAGTGGGGGTGATTAGACCATCAACTTCGCCCTATGCTTCACCCAATGCTTGCCCCTATGCTTGCCCAAAGACCAGGACAGCGATTTTCGTATGGTAGTTGATTACCGGAGACTTAACAAAAAGGTGGTATTGGAGACAGCTCCCTTGGCCGATTTGCACAATTGCTTTACCTGGTTTGCAGGTGCTAATGTGTTCACCATCTTAGATCTCAATCAGGCATATTACCAGATCCCCCTTGCTGAGTCATCCAAACCTATTACAGAGTTTTGCACAGACTGGAATTTATTTGAGTTCAACTGGGTCCATTTTGGGTTGGGCACTGGTGCGGTGTGTTGTCCCATTTGTTGGATGTGGTCTTAGGGGCCTTGAGGTTCGTCTGTGTCTACAACTGTTTATATGACCTGGTTATCTACAGTCGCACCTTTGAGGAACACCTTGTTCACCTGGAGCAGGTTTTCCTGAGGTTGCGTTCGGCTGGCCTCACCGTCAAGCCATCTAAGATCACCTTGTGTAAAATACACATTTCTTTCTTAGGCCATTTGGTATCTGCAAAAGGCGTAATCATCGACCAGGACAGAACTAAGTATTTACGGGATTTTCCCCCTCCCCAGAATAAGAATGATGTCGCTCGCTTCATTGGCATGGCGAATTTCTTCCGTAAATTCATTGACAATGGTACCCATCTTGCAGCCCACCTTAATGATCTTCGTAAGAAGAATAGCGATTTCGTATGGGGAGAAAATCAGCAGCGAGCCTTTGCAAAGATTAAGACTGGAATTACCAACCCCCCTTTGTTGGCTGTGCCAGATTTTAATAGTACGATTGTGGTAGAGACCGACGTCTGTCATACCGGGATAGCGGCAGTTTTACTTCAACGGCGACTGACTGCTCCTGAATCCAACTATCTTGTATATTAATTGGAGGCTCTCGCCGTTGTTTTGGCTTTGGAAAAGTTTTGTTTCTATTTGGAGCATAAAAAATTCGTATTAGAGACAGACAACGAAGCATTAAGTTGGGTCTTGGCTAGGCCGAGGAAGACTGTCCGTAAATCTGGCTTTCGTTTTCAAGTTAGACTTATTAAAGGTTCGAATAATGGAACTGCCGAAGCTCTGAGTCGTATATTTACACCCGACTCCCAGGGAGGTCAGGAGCAAGGCGAACAGGACATTCGTGTTGGAACAATTTGGGCAAATGGTTCAAATGACTTTAAGCACCATGGGACTTAACATCTGAGGTCATCAGTCCCCTAGACTTAGAAGTAATTAAACCTATCTAACCTAAGGACATCACACACATCCATGCCCGAGGCAGAATTCGAACCTGCGACCGTAGCAGCAACGCGGTTCCGGACTGAAGTGCCTAGAACCACTCGGCCACTGCGTCCGACCTTCCTAACCTGTTTGGTGCGCTTAAGGAGAAGCAGTCGCATGACCCGTGTTGTGGTCCGACTCGAGAAAGGGCCATGGCTGGGGTTTCCGTGCCGGGTTATTGTCTCTGACAACGGGTACTGTCTAAGCAGGGTAGTGGTGATCAACAATGGAGGATGTGTTTGCCAATTTAGTACCGATGGTCTTCCAGTATTATCACGATTCTGGTATTGGCGGCCATTTGGGCTCGTGTAAGACCTTGGCCAGGATCTGCGAACATTTTGTGTGGCCCTCACTTTATCGCGACATTAGGCGACATTTGGGCAGGGTTTCTACACTCGCTGAGTGAGCAGTATCCCCTCAATAAAATTTTTATCGACTATACTGGACGTTACACCAGACAAAGAAGGGCCACTGTTACATATTGGTGGTCGTGGATGCTTTCTTCCGCTTTACATGGCTGCTTCCTACTCGGGGGGTCAATGCGGAAATCACCACCCAGAAATTGTCGAAGGTCATATCCTGGTTCGGACTGCAGACATCATTGGTAAGTGACAATGCATCTGCCTTTCTGTCTCGTGTGTTTAAGGCCTTCTGTTTCAATCAGGGTATTAGACGTATTACCACCACGCCTTATTGTCCTAAGGCATCACCTGCCGAAGAGTTAATCAGAATTTTAAAACAGCCCAAGCAATCTACCATGCCCAGTCACCTGGTAGATGTGATATCACCTAGCCCTGACTCAATCAGGCGTTTACTACGGCCAAACATGAGGCAACCGCCATGACACCCACTGCATTAATGCTTGCCTATACCATTTATTCTCCGTTATCAAACTTGTGGAGAATAAATGACCTCTTACCAACATCCATTACCCCTCAGAGCCTCTTTGAGAATTGTCAAAGGGCCAGAGAGAATATCCATGCAGTCCACCAGCGACAGCAGTTTCGATATAACAAGGGTCGTAGACAATTTTCGAGAATGGTTGGAGACCTGGTTTTTATCCATAACTTTGTGGCTTCGTTTAGCAAAGATACCAAGGTTCATATGGCTCTGAGCACTACGGGACTTAACATCTTAGGTCCTCAGTCCCCTAGACTTAGAACTACTTAAATCTATCTAACCTAAGGACATCACACACATCCATGGCCGAGGCAGGATTTGAACCTGCGACCGTAGCAGCAGCGCGTTTTCGGACTGAAGCACCTAGAACTCCTCGGCCACAACGGCCGACCAGGATACCAAGGGAAAATTAAAACCAAGATATAGGGGTCCTTGTCGTATCTGCAAAGTCTTGAGCCCAGTTAACTTGCAGGTAAGGGAGATCGCGTCAGGAAGGCTGTTTAGGGTACATCTCAGCCAGGTTAAGCTGGCATGAGGCGGGAAGATCTGTCCCACCCCTCGGCGGGGTCTTCTCACTTAGGAGGGCGAGGTGGAGCCCTGGCGACTGGTGCCAGTGTTATTTTGTTCAAGTATAATTGATATCGATTGTGGTTGAACTAAGCTATCTTCGCTTTTCGCGTGTCTTATCTTCTGGATTTGGGTGCGAAGGTATTGGGTTGTTAGCCTTCGACGGTTGACCCTCGAGATCTCGTGACATTCACTGGGAGACGAGTGTCAACGGCTGCCGAACGAGCGTGATGACCGTTATATGTTGTGGTGTGAAATTGGTCAGGCGTTTTGGCGACATGGGCAGCTTGGAGACACAAGTTCTGTGACTTCGCTGGGAACAAAATTTGAAGTGAAGCGGTGAAGCTGTGGAACCCGCTCCTTCGTATTCTGTACGTGATATGAAGTAAGTGGTCGTAATTTTGTTTTGTTGACCGAGGCACTCAGAAGCATATAAATTGTATTATCATGGTGAGACATCCACAATCGAATTTTAAGATGGTGTGGAAGAGTTCAGTTGGCCAAGTTAAACGGTGGCCGTTATTTGAAAGTTTTCTCAGAAGTTTTACTAGTTCTCTGTGTTTCTTGTAATCAAATGATTTTATGTTGGCGTTTTCAGAGCGTTCATTCTATTAATACAGTTGTCCATGTGTAAAATGCTTAATGTCAAAGTTGCGAATTTGTCAGTAGTGTAACGTGTTCTTTTACACGCTTACCCATATATTGTATCAAAGGTTCTGCCGAGTGTTTCTATGTTTCAGAGTTATTGGAATGTCTTTGAGATTCGTGCAAAAACCTTTCATTGTGCCAGCGCCTTGGCGGGGAGTGAAATGTCATCTGATGTCTAGGCCTGGCAGTGTTTAAGAACCTGGCCACTACCGGGAGGTGTTCCCATACCGCCTTCCATAGTTTAGTATTTATCTTCCTTCCGCCAAGGCGGGTTAAGCTGATGGATATATGAAAATATATTTTACGGAACCTGTTCTTAAACAACCTGTTTCCTTAAATATTAGCGACTGGCAACTGGCTAAACTTTAAATTGCATAGTGTCTGCTGAGTTCCTTACGCAGCTCGTTCTAGTAATCGTTCATTAACACGTTAGTGCACATAAACATTCATTTTAAATATCAGTGTTCCTGCCGTTGGTAAGTCGTTCTATCATGTTATGCAACTGGATCTTAGCTTGGCACTATAAGTGTCATTAAGTTACCCTTTTGGTAACTGTTTTCATTGTATGTATTTTGAGGGAAATCCTGAATGGGAGTTTGAATTTCTGAAGTTAGTCAGTAATTCTGTTTTCTTAATAAGGGAAAATAAAGCGAGGGTTATTATTGCCAGGCAGCGTTAAGTTTGTAATTGACCTTTTCACAAGAGCTTCTTTAATGGATTGAAATAGTAAGTTTATAACGGTATTTTAGTGAAGAATGTTAAGTGTGGCCATCTTAACGTAATAACTGGTTTTAACGAGTTTGATGAAGTGGCTAAGTGAAGTAATTGATTATTGCTATGCTTAAGGTCTCTATAAATGCCTGGAACATTATGTTTTTTATAACTTCTCTTAAGGGACTGTTTATTTGAGTACCGAGTACGTTGTGTTTCTAACTGTATTTGCAAAGCTTTATCTAGTGGCTCGTCCACAGTTTGGAAATGTCAAATGCTTTAAAAGGCGTAATGTCAATAAACATTCTTAATTATAAATTGTGACTCCCAACCATGATTCCATCCCGCTTCCTCTTTTATGCTATCTAAGATATGGTGTGTAAGTGTGGTACATAAAGCGATCCACGTACCACTTATTTTGTGAAAGGATGTCGGAAAAACGTCGTTAGTAACTTTGCTTTAGTGGTACTGTCATCCATAACATTACCATCGTTATCGCGCAGTGTGTAAGAGCTGATGAAGTGTGGGAGCTTTGTCCTACTTTTGGTGACAAATACCCTATTTCTCTCTCTGGCGACGACATAGGAACCGCATTCGGGAGGACGACTGTTAAAATATCTGTCCATCAATCTAGATTTAGTGTAAATTTAGATACATCGCATAAGTGATCGCTCGTTTTAAAGAGGGGAATGGTTTCCTCCCGCTACCTTCCCTAGTTTGGTTTGTGCTCCTTCCTTGACGCCCTAATCTTTCCTCGTCTCGTACTTAGCTGGATCCAAACATGAGCAATAGTTGTGTCTGATTACCATGAGGAGGACCTGGGTTCTATTCCAAGTTCTTGTAGGGGATTTTGTTGGTGAGAAGACTGAAGGTACTCACTAAGTTTCGTTAGGCCGACGGCGCAGATGCTTGAAAGAGAATTAGCAATTCTTAAGTTGGGAAAGCTGACAGTCGCCAGAAGTGGGATGTGCTGCCTCCATGGCCCTCCTCATTCTGCATCCAAATGAAGCCACAAGGCTGAGGATGCTCCTCTAGATTTTTTCACGGACTTGCTTCTCTGATTCAAAATTGGGATCTAAGACTATTTTCTTCTTTTCACCTTTAATATTATTGCAACGAAAAAAACTGGGTAATTGTTTCCATAGAGTGATGCCATTATTCATTGATGGATCCAGAGGCAATATATAACTAGTATCGTCCCCTCTCCGACACCTTAACCCTTTGAGTACCGCAGACGTGATATGCCGCAGGGCTCCACCTTGCCGCGGGGCCTGCGGACGTTGTTTGCCGCTGAAATGGGCTTTCCCTTGGGCCCTGCAGACGGCATTCGCCGGGCGGCCTAGCCGGTACTTGAGTCCTAATGACGGCTTATACCGCAGCCAGTTCCCTACCTGCGGGCCTGCGGACGTCAATAGCCGCTCAGGGCTGCATGTCGGGCCGTAGAAAGTTCTTTTGTCCCGTACAATCCCTGCGATGGACGTACCGTATTTATTGTTCTGTGCCGCTGTCCCTGCTATCTGGGAAACACTCTGCTATGGATTTCGCAGTTGCTGTTCGAAATTCGTGCTAGCTGGTTCATGTGATCTTCTGCATTCTGCTTCTGTGGTGTCGTTTAGCTATCTGCCGTTTCATCAGGATTTTTAGAGTGCTGTCGCTTTTGAGTTCCACAGACAAATCGCACATCGGCGTCGTTGCACAAACGAAGAGATACTGGATATACTGGCAAGTGACTATGACAGTGAGTGTGGCATCTTCAGTGAAGATTCATCAGAAGAATTTAGTAGTAATAAACCTCCACGTACTTCACCTAATAGAGCTCACCAGGACAGTTCTTCTTCAGATACTGAAAGTGAAGACGAATCGATCCGTAAAAGGCCACGCCATATTGAGAATGAGAAATTTGATTGGCAAATACGCGATTTCAGTCCAGCACTTCATGCATTTTGCATAATGCAACTCCAGGCGGGTGTAAACTGAATGTGCGCAACGGAAAATTATTAACGCTTAAATGAATATTAGGCCCTGTCTGACTATCCCCTGAAACAGATCTTATGACCTCTTTATGCTCTTTAACATATAAATTCCAACCTAAACAGAAATGAATGATTAAGAGAACTAGTTATACTAAACAATAAACGTTGTTTCTGCTCATATATTTATTGTATATTAAAAGCAATCTTAAATTACAAATGTTTATATTTACTAACTAAAATTACTGATGCATTGAACAACTCTGCCCTTTTATTATGGCTGCGCGACCTAATATAAATAACGCTAAATGACTGACATCATCTATGTACCAAACTCAAGAGGACACTACTTTTAAAGACGTTCTACAATGGACAGCAACATCAGTGGAAATAAATCCTACGTGATCACAGCTGTTCAGCCTTATAGCCCCTAATAAGCCGAAGCAGTTAGCAATTTCACCGTATGTACTGCGTCCGGTGTGTCGGAGTGATGGTTCTCATACACGTCTGCAACGATGGAACAACTACAACCACAAAATAAACTATTTGAAAGAGTAGGACTGCTGAAGGCGGTCCTCTAACTACTATACTCTAATACTGTCTTCTCCTCTCCGTGTTCTACAAACGAGAAACGCGAATTCCCAGCCCCAAGGACGGAGTTCAGATAACGTCTCAACGTAAGTACAGGCAGAAGATATCCTCTCAATCATTGAACGCTGCGTACTCAAAGACGACTTCCAAACTGAAGGTGAAGTCCAGAATCGTATAAGTTCCCAACAGTACAGTGCCTAACCGTTCTAGCTATAAAATCTCGTGATAGCAAAGACAGCAAGTCCGTCCTTACCAAGAAGAAGCTGATACTGAGCGACCGTCACACACGGGAGCTCAAAACAGAAGACTTCGTCTCTCCAGCGCTGGCTTCCCAGCAAGGCTTGGCTCCGCACCCTCGTAATTCCGATGACGAATCATATTCCCGAAACCACGGAATATTCTCCCTCTCTACAGATTCTTCCGACCGCCGACCAACCATATTTTAGTCTTTTGTCGTCCAGTACGGAAAGTTTGCGAGGAAAAACCTACGCTCGTACAATGGTACGCTTCTGCGTAAACTTTCTTGGAAATAACCCAGCCTGCGTGGTTTCCAAGGCGCCGGTTCTTCATTCCGCTCACCTGCGTCCAAGATTTTGAGCGTTTCTGAAGTATAATCCATCCGGTTCGGCTACAATTTTGGCCGGTCGCGAGTCTATTGTGCTCCATCGCTTAGGTGGTACGACGTCCGTCTTGCTATTTCCTGTGTTTAAGCAGGACCAACAAACCGGTGTGGGCATTCCACCCAGGGCTTCATTTCCGCCAGCCATTTCATTTCCACTGGCGTTCCAACCTCTATTAGTATAGGCAATCACACATTATGCCGTTTTTATAATAAAGACACTACGTCATCTTTCATGTAATAAGCGTTAACAATTATTTACTAGACGTATGTGACAATGTCAGTCACCTTTATATATTCATATATACGATGTACAACCTATCACATGATAGCTAATTGTGTTTGTAGATCACGGCAAAGTATGTGGATGAGTGCTTATAAGGTGCGAAATTATAGCCACTTTACAATCTGATGACCCATCTTCAGGACATAATGGCCAAATAGCGCCTGATTCAAGCGCTCTATCCTTTTTCATGCTGTTTGTATCAGAAGATCTATAATTTATAGCACTTGAAATGAAGCGATTTTTCACTTTCACCATGGAAAGTACGTCGGAATCAGTTCGTTCTCGACTATCCGCCTGGAAAGATACAGGTTTTGAGGAAATTTAAAGCTTCATTGGTATTTGGCTTCCCATGGATCGTGTTAAAAGTTGAGAATAAAGGAATATCGGTCCAGAGGTGTACTTCTGAGTACTCCAATTTTTGGTGAAGTTATGTTCTGTGACCGTTTAACATACAGACCCCTTCCTTAATGTCCAGGATTGCACCATATTCATATAAAAAATCCATTCCCCAGATACACGGTGTAGTCATTTTAGATACTATCAAGAAAGTACATTCCAATTTAGCTTCTTGTAGTTTTACTGCTACTCGCACTTGTTTAATTGTCTTTTGCGGTTTAGCGCTAAAAGCCCCCGAAACGGTACATCCAGACACTGGTAAAGTCAGTAGTTTCTGTTGCCCACTAACCATATTTAAACAATTACTCGTCATTACACTTACCGTTGCACCTGTGTCAATCAGAACACTTACAGGAATAGTATTAATCTTAGCATCTACTATAGCCTGTAAAGTAAATTCTTCCTTATTAACTTCAGCCCTCGGTTCTTTCATTAACTCGTATCTGATGTCAGAGCCTTTATTATAATTAAGGACTTTGATTAACTCGTGACGTTTGCCTCCCTCCTCATAACCAGCCATCCGAGGAAGGCCTAGAATGACTGGCTCTCGTTTGACCGCCCGTCACTTAGGTTCCTCGGTTATTCTTGTATTTCAACTAAATGTACTTCGTTCACCTTTTTTGGGTACGTGTTGTCTCCTCTTACGTTTCTACTATCCGGTAATGGTATAGGTCGATTAGAATTACAGGAGTTGCCGGTAGTATTGGGATTATTCCAATCTACATTAGTCATTTGGCACGTTCCCCATCTAGATTTGCTCGGAGGCTCCATAGGAGCACAGTTGTTCTGTCGGCCATCGCCACAACAATGGTGGTTTGGCGATTGCCGCCCCCCAATACTTTCTTTTCCTTATCATTGCTATTACATTTACTCTTTGGAATTTATTTTGTCCTTGCACTTGGTTAATGTTCGTTGCGAAAGCACCTTTAGGACGATTATAATTTGAATTCCAGTTTGGATTATCCTTTGGTCTGCGATCAATTTGTGCGCTACCATTTTTAAAATTCTGGTTATAGTTGTTAAAATTCTTATTATTATTTGACCTATTTTGATTCCATTGATTGTTATTACCGTTATTACTATTATAATTACTGTTGTTGTTGTGCCATTGTCTGGCATCCTCCATTAACATATCGATCCAGTCAATTACTGATAAAAACTGTTCTACGTCTAAGTCTGGTGCATGAATAAGCTTTCCCTTATATTAAACGGCAGCCTCTCCTTCAATATACGGATTATTTCACGACTTGAAATGGGTTCAGTCCAATATCTAGTTTTACTTATATAACGTTCAAAGTATTGTCTTAAAGTTTCTTTCTTAGGGTTGTAAAATGCGGGTTGGTAAACTTCCTTCCGCAAACGTTCTTGACGACTCCAGGACCAATATTTCGCCAAGAAAAGCCTTTCAAATTCTGAAAACGTATTACATGTTTCACTAATTTCCGCGGCCCATAATGCAGCTTATCCTGTGTTCTTAGACACGATACATTGTATCTTATCAAATTCAGTCCAGCTGCGCGGAAATATTCTCTTAAACGAGTTTATGAACACTTTCGGATTGATATTGTTTTTATCACTAGAGGACGTGGGAAATTGCCTACTCTTAAAGATGCTGTGTTCCACCTTTAGAGAAGAAACAAAGCTTCGTTGGACATACGGATCATCTTCTACTTCCCAGTGTAAATTTACTTTCCACGGATCACCAGCAAAGATGTTAGACTGCATACACGGACGCTTCGTCTCGTAGTTCGATTTTATTTGTTACTTTGTTGACAAACGGCTTATGTACGAACATGGGAAACATCTAGTCTGTGCTGACAAACACAGGCTGGATGCTCCAAATGTTCATACAGAAGGTGCAAAAATAAAAACTTTGCAAAATTTATGGATTCTTCCATAACTTCTCGGTAGAAGTTAAACGTTAAACTTAGTGGAAACACCATTAATTAATCAAAAAATCCTAGCATTATTATTACTACAAAATTGTAGCCTGGGCTGCGTTAAAAGGTATTTATTTAAGCAACAACTAATAGTAATATTCTATGACTAAACTTGGATTGGGCGTCTCAGCGCACGTTGGTCAGTTGCACACACCCGCCCGTTGCTGAAGCACAAAAGACCATTAGGAATTAAAGATGACATATTATTAGGTAGTTAAAAACTTGAGTATTTCCTTATCTAATTCTTAAACAAATGTTATAAATCATTATTTATTTCTACTGTACAATAACAATTGCGTCTCATATCAGAAGAATTCAGAAATATCCTTGGGGATAATATACTGGGTTAATGCTCTCAAAATATCGTGATTAGCTTCAGAAGTGTGTCTCAGCATCCAGACACTTCCCTCGAATGTTGTTTGCAGATGAATTATTGCACTAGCACAGGAGAACGTTAACGCCTGGTCGTTACGGATTCTACAGCGTTTGCATCGTAATTTGCGTACAAAAATCTGATAATTAAGTGTCAGTTTGCCAAATAAAACACAGATGCGTACTGAGACCTTATGACGATTCTCAAGAACTAATAGCAAATGAAAGAAAGCCGTTGATGTGGAGTTACATGTTAGCAGCGTAAGCAGTTTCAGTATACATTAGGTCTGTCGAGCAATTCATATCCAGGTTCAAAGATACGGAATAAGTAACCAGATATCCTGTGTTTATTTGTAACGTCGACGATCATAGTAACCGCGAGACTGTCACAAACCGCCATGGTTCCAGAAATACTCAGGCCAGGGCGAGGACGGCCGAGCGGGCAGCTCAGGCACACAGAATAGGCCACAGAAGTGTCTCACAGAATAGTCCACAGAAGTGGCTGCCAGTGCAGGTACACAGGTTAGGCGGCCCCAAGGGCAGGCTTGACACGGCCAGCCGCTTGCGCCAGTGCAGTACTCAGAGGGTTAATGAATAGAACACTTATGTATAAAACGTCAGATTACATTGCAAATGAGTTAATGTGTTAAATATGAAAAACCGTTATGATTGAAGATGCAAAACCCTTATGTTGGTTTCATTTGTTTTGGACCATTCAGCCATTAGCAACATTTTGAGCAAAATTTTGAAATGCGTTTTACAGTTTGTTAAGATTGGTTGAAAGTCGCTACGTCCCCTCATTGTCAATTACACACGAGTTTGATTTGGCGAATTTGTTCTCCATTTTAATAGAAACAAGTTTTTCACACATTTCAATGTTTATGACATCATATTCGCCATACAGTGATAAGATCCTGCAGCTACATACAGTTGCATATGTTGATACCAGCTGCAAAAATGGTTTTGTGTAGAATTGATTGCAAAAAATAATAAATTGAAGCATCATGGCTGATCTGGCAGTTATGCTGCATAAACAGTGAACATACATCTTGAAGTAAACTATTTTCCTTTCAGTATTTTTTGAGGAACGATAAAGTGGAAAAATTGTGAGAATGTTCGAAATTGTTGCAGAAGTTTTTGGAAGGCACCAACTGCCAACAACCTCGAATACTCGGCAGTAGTAGGCCTATGAGGACTCTGGTGGCTAGTTCAAGCACCCATCACTTGCTGATACTGTAGTCAATGCCGTAAAATTGCTAAATCTAAGACGGCGATAGTGGAATATTATAAAATCCAAGTTGCTGTTGGTGTGAAACTCAATAAATGCGACATGATGGTAGCACAAAATTCAAAAACGCAAAATGGCAAAACCAATTCACTTGTGAAAGTGAGAAAATTGTTAAAATTTCAAAAACAAGGAAATTTTTAAAAAAGAAAGAGTCTGTCATAGTGGAATTAATTCTCTTGTGCTGGCAGCCATTATGATGTCATGTTCAGAGTATACAAATAATCAGAAATTTGCAGTATGTTTAATAATATATGAAGTTACTTGGAATACTGCAGTTAGACTCCATGACATGACAGCTGTAAGGCACAATACACTCTAAGATTAAATGTTTTCACAGCGACATTGTGCTAAAAAAACAATGGTGATTGTCAGGTCTCCAATTTTAATTCAGGATTTAAAAGTCTACAAAGATACTTAATTTTCAGTTGAAACATAATGTTTGTCAGTGTTAAATTACAATTGAAACAACTTTTACAATTGATGTTTAAGAGAGTACTGTACACTCTCAAATTAAGTGCACCCTCCCCTGCCCCTACTTCTGTGCCTAAATTGTTCCAGAACACATGTGGCTAGATAATAACATGCTAAGGAGAGATATGACGGTCCATTTTTAGGCCTAAAAGAGGTTACGTACAAAATCACACCTGATGAAGGCTTTAACTAACAAATATTACTCCATAAGGTTCTATGTTACAGAAAATTTGTTACTAAATCTCCCACGTATCGATATGTTACAACAAAAACATAACAATTTGCTTCTATACATTGCCATGTTGCAGCAAAATTGTAATAAATGACTCTGTATATTGCAATGTTAAAGAATATTTGGGACAAATTACTCTATACATCATCATGTTAAAGCATACTTGTAAGAAATTATCCCATGTTGTAGCAAAGCAGTGACAAATTTTGCCATATTTTGCAAATACATGATGCATATTACAGGGCAAAAATTGTTTGTTGGTATGGTGACTGCTATTACCCCAGATACTGTTGGCAGCAAAAATTACTATGAATGCAATTGTGAGGAAATGATGGTCATTTGAGGTGGTGATTGCCATTATGCTTAATTCACTTTGGATCAATGATGGTTAGGTGATATGTTGACTGCCATTATCCTTGAATACTAATGGAAGAAGTGACTGCCAATAGAAAAGGTGACTGCCTTCGCTCTGAATTCAATTGTAGGTAGTTATGTGTAGCTGACATATGGTGACAGCCATGCATAGGGCTATGTTTGTCAGTTGAGAAAGTAACCTATTACACTAAATGGAAGTGGAGAAAAGAGGGCCAGTCAACAGGGTGACTGCAATTATTCTATTGAATAGAGCAATTATGGTTAGTTGATATTAGTTAATATGATGACTATCATTACCACAACTGCATGGTGATGGTACCTGTAGTACATTCTAAAGATGGGAGTCAGTTACAGCATTTCAAACAGTATTTTATCACCAGAAACTTCGGAGTGTATATATCTGGTGCGTGTCAGCCAGTGGATCTTAAGAGAGTACTGTAGGCCTTCAGCTGACTGTGTGTATACACACACACACACACACACACACACACACACACACACACACACACACACACATATATATATATATATATATATATATATATATATATATATATATATATATATATCTGTGTGTGTGTGTGTGTGTGTGTGTTAAGGAGGGAAAGAGAGGGTGAGAGGGATAGGGAGCGAGATAGAGACAGAGGGAGGGAAAGAGAGAGAACAGGAGCATGCAGGAAGGGTCATTTACTTGGAGTATCTACTATTGTACCTTATAACTGAACTATAATACCAATAGCTGACAGTGTGTTTGTGGAGAGTGCATCAGTTACTGAGGATGTCAGCTACTGTATCCTAGAACTGAAAAAAGAACGTATTGGAATGTCAAAAAGTTCCACAATGCATTTCTTTCATTATGATCGTAATACCTTATGAAAGAAAACAGATAAGAACAAGAAGAAATTACCACAATGCATTTCACACACACTTTTAAACTACAATGTAATGGAACAATATGTGCGGGACCTTGACCTAGCCTGTGTAGTGTTACAATCCAAGATGGCAGAATCACTGACTGCATGGAAGCACAGTACTGTTCATGAAAACGAAACCGACAGCCACAGTGCTAAATTTTACCAGTTGATATAACAAATACCAATGTGACACAGCGCTGTAACATTTAGTTGTGTCAGTATTGGTCAAGTTCAGTAACCTTCGTGTAACATCATACTCACAGTAAAGAAGGCCTGGCTGGTGGTGTCCTGTATAAAGCATTCCCATGTACACATGATATCCTGAGTCTGACTGTTTTCATTGTTGGAAGAGGACTTACTGTCATCAATAAGTTTATTTATGAGAGTAATTGCTTTTGCTTCTTTGAGCATAATGTAACTGCCACAAAATTTTTATCCTCTGTGTGAATGAAATGCATTGGAAATTTTTGACATACTGATCCATTTTGTTTCCCATTCTGTGTTAATGGTATCTATGAATGAAATGAAATGATGAACTAGTTTGTGCATTCTGGTTGATTGTCTTCCCTGTGACAAGATACAGTAACTGACAAGCGTAGAAGCTGGCACACACTACACACACACACTATGCACAAACACACACACACACACACACACACACATACACACACACACACACAGATACACACATTCACTGTGAGCTACTGCATAATAAGATGCAGTCACTGACACCTCCAGAAGCTGGCACCCACTACACACACACATGTACGCACACTCACACACATGCACACACACACACACACACACACACACACACATAATGCTAGCTACAATATTTTGCCACATTTTCAAGACCCAGCAGCTGTCACTTGCTGCACTTACACATAACACACAGTTAGGCTTCTGGTGCCACAATACTATTTGATCTCCAGTATCTGACACCCACTGCCAAGTTACAGTACATCTACCATCACCATGCTTTGGAGTTAATTGCAATCATCATGTAAACTAATCGTCACTGCCACCCATTAGTATCTATGAATAATGTCAGTCACCCTGTCAACTGACAATAATTTCCCCAACTGTAGTCAAGGTAATGGTGGTTATTTTTAAACTAATGTAAGTGCTATGTTGAGTTTACAGTAGTGGCAGTCACAATATGTTATGTATCTGAATTGGGTGGGGCATAATGGCAGTCATGTTACCAACTGATATTCATCTGCCCCTATTGTGTACACGGAAGTGGTCGTCAATGTATGTCAACTGACCATAATTGCTGAAAATTGCATTCAGCTTAATAGCAGTCACAAATGTCAGCTGTCCATTACTAACCCTGTGGTGTCCAGGGTAGTGGCAGTCACCCTATCAGCTGACCATCACTTATCCCACTTGTGTTCAGAGTAAGTCACCACATCAACTGGCCATCATTGCCTGTCAGTAGCATAAGAGGTAATGGCAATTGTATCAAGTAAGCATTATTCCATCAATGTTATAAAGGGTATCTATTATTATCCCAGTAGTGTTCACCATGTGTTTACAATGTGTAAGGGAACTGATAAAAACGTTATTGTATGATGCCAATATATAGAGCAATTTGTAACATTTTTGTTGCATCAGAGAGCAATTTGTAAAGCTTTTGATATAATATTATGTTGTATTTGCAACATGTTATATGGAGCAATCTGTTACTTTTTTGCTGTAACATGTCGATTTATGGGGTCATTTAGGATATTTTTGCAGTTACGAGGTGGATTTTACTACAGTTTTATTGTAATGTGATGGTGCGAGGAGAAATGTATTACAATTTCGCTATGAGATGACGATATATGAAGTGTGAAGTATCATGTAATCTCCAAAATCAAATGGCTCTAAGCACTATGGGAATTAATATCTGAGGTCATCAGTCCACTAGACTTAGAACTACTTAAACCTAACTGACCTAAGGACATCACACACATCTATGTCCATGCCAGGATAAGAACCTGGGACTGGAGCAGCATCGCAGTTCTGGACTGAAGCGCCTAGAACCACTCTGCCACAGTGGCTGGCTGTAACCGCCACTGTACAATAGCTTAAGTTACTATTACCACCAGATGGTGACACTTTTGTACTACACTGTATACTTAATAACCTTGTATGAGATCACTATAATATTTTGGTGTTTTGAAAGCATAGCAACCCTTGTTTCTCACCTATATCAATGTGTATTACCACTGTTGGTCCTGACAGCACAATAGCATTATCAGTTGCAGATGAAAAATATTTTGTACTGTAAGAAAAAATTAATTTACTAGAACAGGGGTTACTATAATCTATAGCTCACTTTGATGTCGGTTTTAACCAAACTTACATGACATTCAGATAAATTTGTACATAAACAAAACACGATTTACTTCCATACAAACATTAAACCATTCTTGTCGATAAGTTTATTTTAAGCTGTCAGTTAGGTCAGCAGTAGTGCCTATATGTGTTTTGTAATTTTATAGAACCAATTTTTAATTATTTTGATTGCTGTAATGTTGATACAAAGATAGAATTAAGCATACTGACTAACTTGTAAGTTACATCAGTGTAGGCTGTGCTTAAGTTGATGAGTATTAGAGACAATTCAGTTGCAGAAAATTTTAATATGATTATCCATTGTGCCCTGCATTGAATGGTACAGGTAACGGACTTAAGTTGTCAACAATTGATGCTTAACCTGTAAGTAGCAACATGATGTGAGCCATGAGTAGTTTTTTAATGTTCCTAGCCAATAAAATTACTGCAGTAGCTTCACATATGTTTTGTACTCTGAATCTTAATTGCTTTGCGAGAAACAATATTATTAGTAACCTAGAATTTTCCTTATGTACTACAATAATTAACCTGCATGTGTTCTGTACTCAAAATTATTATGTATTTTTATAAATAATTTTGTTTTGGTGCAATTTAATATTTTCGAGATATCAAACTTCCAACCTTCTCTGCCATTGTCTCCAGTGATGGTTACATTACATATTTAGCACATTATGAACTAATATGTTTACAACGAAAACATGTATTTTAAGTCATAAAATGCAGTAAACACTATGTCACAATCCCTTATTCTCCCATGTGTTGAACTTGGATATTTCACTGGCTTTGTTGCATGTTTACATCTCATCTTAAATTTGGGTATTATTTAGTTGTTGTTCATGTAAACGTAATAAAGTCCGTTTCTATTCATAGTACCATTTTGGTCTAAAATAAAGTATCACTTGCCTGACTAGCATGCTTCATGTATTTTGTACAGTTAGAGAACAATTTAGACGTGTAACTAGACCTGTGGCAATTAATTTGAGTATCCGCAGTTATTCTTAGGTTTTAGGTGTAAGTTATATAGTTACCGCCTTTTTTCTGCATCTTATAGTTATTTGGAATGTCAACTTGTTCATGTCAGCTATCGCTGCTTGCCTGCTTTTCATAATATTTTAGCTAACATGTATTTTGTGCGGTTGTAGGTTCAGTTAAGTGTGCTTATTTACATAGTATCATCTAGACCTATAAACAAAATACCATCTGTGGGCATAGAATGTTATTTTTTTAGCCTCATGTGTGTATCAATATTTTAAATGTGGAAATAATATTGAAATAAACACTGCATCGCTGATGAAGTTTATGTACTCTTGCTGACACTTTAGATGTTGAATAAACATTGTGACGATTGGTAGATGTCATGTGGTTTGTAGAATAGTGTAGATGTGGAAATACTTAGTTTTATGTTCCTTCATGCCTCACACCAACCATGGTCGTTCTCAAGAGCCACATAACCTATAAATTTGATCACTAGAGCCAAACTACCAGTATTGTTGTTGCTCTATCTACTTTTGATGAAAAATCTGATACTTTTGAATATGGCGCGATTTTTCAAATTTCAGGTCATGTTACACATTTTTTACATAGAAATACTACATCATTGTCGATATCCTTACAAGTTTTTTTTATATGTATAACGCAAATTTCAGTTCGTTCCGATGTTATTCAAACTGGCGCCACGATGTCTGTTGGGACAAGTGAGTTGGTTTCGCAACCTCGGAATTCTTTTCGAATTTTTCAAATTTTATTTCATAACCCGCTTTGTTTTCCTGCGCTTCTTGCCGGTATAAAAGTCACACGAGCTGTGAATGTGCTGTTTCTTTAGTCTGTCATTAGGGCTGACCTGTGATCACAGTCGGTCCATGGAACTGGGATTGCTGGCAACCATGACATGTTGGGTGGCTTTAGGATTTCAGTTGCCTCTATTATTTTGCGTGTGTGCGGCAACCTTGCCATCAATTCCGCCTGGGCTGCCAATCTTCCTTAAGCCATGTATCCCACAACTGGTTTGCATAGATCCCCTGCGTCTCCCCTAACAGCGACTAGTGGTATTTTAGGGCAAATGAAATTTTATGATTTAGATGTAGGTCATCTTACGAACACTAAAATCGTAAGAAAAGCCCCCCCCCCCTTTTCTGCAAAATTTATATTGCCCTGAAAAATGCTGCTGCACACAACTGCTTTGCTTAGCATTTTAATTATCTTGTAAGATGATGAGTCAGTACCCCCGAAAATTTTTTTTTGAGACTGACAGAGTTCGCGAGAGCTTGTGCAATTGTGTCACAGAAAATGTTCGTAAATTGTAATTGGTTGGGACAAATGCTTCTTACGATGAAACATATCCTCAGAGTTGGTTCGGAAACACACTTATTGTCTGTTATGAAATTCGATTCGCAACTGCTACTCTAATTTGACTTCAGCTGTACAATTTATCGGTGACATATAAAAAGTGGTGCCGCCCGAAACTCAAACCGGCATTTATTTCTTAACGCACTCACGAGTGACTGAATCTTCCATATGTCACACTTACCTACTTTTCCCAATGCTCGCAGACACATGACATGATTCCCACCAGAGAGATATTCGATGTCATCGTCGTTTTAATACTCATCTTCGACGTAATACTTATTATTTTATTGTACAATGACTGTGTTGACAGTTCAGTTATACAATGTAGTTGCAGAAATGAATGCATGCATGCATGCGTACAGGTACGAATTGTCAACATGGATATTGTCAATAACATAGTAAGTCCTTGTTATCAGCTGATCATAAAACTCTCTGGATCTTTCCCTTTTAGGCTACTCAGCGAGGTGCTGGTCGACAGCTGAAGGCTGCAGATATAGCCTGCATGAGACGGAGGCGCTCTTCGTAGGACACGTTTTATTTGCTACTGCGCACATTGCACAAAGAACTAGGTACTAGTTCCAGGACACAAGCTAAAAAATATTTTGAAATTATGAACTCCAAATTATAAATGTGGGATGTAAAGGCAAAAAAATTAAACGATGTGTCTATGAACTATCACTTGCACCAGTTTAACCTTATTATAAGAGGTACGACTATGAAATTTTTGAGAACATACCTTTGGAGCATAATATTGCGTGGTAGTGAATCATGGACTTCGGGAAACCCGCAACGGCAGACAACCGAAGAGTTTGAAAGAAAGTTGAAAATTAGGTGGATTGATAACGTAAGGGCGGACGATATTATCCACAGACTCGGCGAAGAAAGGAAGATATGGAAGACAAAAATGTGTGTGTAATCTTAAGGGACTTAACTGTGAAGGTCATCAGTCCCTAAGCTTACACACTACTTAACCTAAACTATCCTAAAGACAAACACACACACCCGTGCCCAAGGGAGGACTCGAACCTCCGCGGGGATCAGCCGCACAGTCCATGACTGCAGCGTCCAGGACCGCTCGGCTAATCCCCCGCGGCTATGGAAGATACTGACAAGAAGAACACCGGATGGTAGTACATGTGTTAGACAGCAGGAAATAACTTCTACGGTACCGGAGAGGGCTGTAGAGGGTGAGAACTGTAGAAGAAGACAGAAATCGGAATACATCCAACAAATAATAGAGCGTGCAAGTGGCACCGTAAGATGGAGGCTCGCATAGGAGAGGACCTCGTAACGAATTTTAGTTCCTTTCTGAAACATCCCAGTTTTTAAATACTTTTCAAAAATCATAATTTAGCACAATGACTGTATTGAAACACTCGCAGTTTCAGTCAAATGACGACCTTTCTCAGACGTTAGAATGTTATCGACGATGCGTCCATATATGATACTTTGCATCGACGTCACTGTTATTTATTGGTAAGATTAAGCTATAAAACGTAAGAAATCACAGAGGCGACATGTTTTTAGGCCATTTGTGTCATTTATAGCTCTGTTTCTTTCCTACTCCATATAACGATATAGAAAATGCATAACAATGATTTCGATACAAGTGATCACAGTCGGACGCATCACGTGTAATTGACGTATTTCTTATGCTTGAGTGTGGTATGTTGTTTGACCGTAGATAGTGATTTCAATGACGACCTTACACACAGCTATTGTGTCCAGTCATGATACTTCAGTCTCTTACAAACTGCTACTTCGTAGAGGATTAAAATCTTGTGGCGCACTGGTAACTTGCAAATGTCTCGCATATACTTTTAATCCATCAGGAAACTTCAGATTAGCGAACACTCCACTACATAGTGAAAACTCATTCTTGATCTTATCAAATTCCGATCTCTGAACTTAATATTCAGTATCTGTTTACTAATTTCCAGCTGTTAAAAGCCACATTGACAAAAATGGACGAGGTCAAGAAGAAAATGCTGCTTTCCAACCAAACACTGAAATTTTTTTACTGTTAATGTAATTGATTCCATTGAGAGAAAAAGAAGCATATAACATTTTTAATGTTTCAGTCTGTTAATTGGGTGTTCCGAGATGACACAGTGACATACTATCAGTACTGGATTTGTATTCAGGTTCGTATACGGAATCGTAAGACGATTACAATGAAGGCAACCTCATGGACAATGTTTTGTGTCTCTTTATTCGCCTGTTTAATAAAATCCGGCAGGGGAGTTCCTGAAATTCATAGATGTTAAGACTATATTTACGCAGTGCAGCCTTTTGTTTAATCAGATGAGAGACGACGTACAGATGAGGTAATCTACTCAAAGCCGCAGAGTGATGTTACAATTCTTGGTTACCTTCCTTCTTGCCTCCTACTCCCATTCACATATCAACTAAATAATCTATCTCCTTTTAGGTATTTCAATTATAGTTAACGAATTTCAAGATGGAAAATACAGCAGCTTAGTTAGTTCAGACGTTTTATGTACAGGGAATGTGAATTGTTTATCAAACACAGCCACAAAAGAGCGTTTTTATTGATAAATCGATTGTGAGGTCCATTAACATAACATTACGTTCCACTAAAGTTTGCTCTTAGGAGAGATATATCACGGATCCGATATCAACCTGAAAATGTTAATATACGTTGCAAGCCGTAGATAAAAATCACTGTGGTAAATATAGTGGAGCCGTCTAATCTTAAGATCACAGTGGGTTCGTCTGGGAACCAAAGTATCCTTAAATTGCGTGCAGACGAGCGAAGCAAAGTTTCTCATCACAGTACGACATTTACAAAATGTAATAACGGACACGAAATGGCTTTTCTGCAGAAACCAGATTTTATCTCCATCTACACTGCCCGAAATCATGGTCGTTAGCGGCCATTCGTACTTGCAGTTGTTATTCTCCCTGTTATGTCGACGTTGTGGCCACAGAACGTAGATCGTGGCACGGCAGGTAATTTATATGAATAAATGTATGCACTGATGTCCGAAAGATAAGATTTTTCCTGATGCTTGAAACAAAATGAGGCACTTGGATGACGTGCTAGCTAAAAGGTTAGGCAGGTGTATTGCGACAGGTCTTCAGAGCCATGAGAAATCACGTGAAGTACTGGTCTAGTATGTGATTTGGCATTACCACATGGGAAGTGAGTCTACGTACAGCAGAAAATGGAATACATATCGTATCTCAAAAGGCCACAGGCATAACAGACCTCGCAGAAATCATATGCAGCTGCTTACATTCTCTTAACATAACAGCACCCACGATAACTCTGGTGTCGCCATATCGCTGCCTTTATAATATTGGTAGGGTTGCGAAGTGCGGAAGATGTCACATTAAGTTTGTGTGTTATGTGGTGTGTGTGGTTAGGGCGCACAACGACGTGATTATTAGCGAGCTTACGAAGTTAGTAGAAACGAATGCGATTAAAATGGAGAAAATACGAGAAAAGAGATATATATCAATCTGAAATAAAATCGCACTCACTCTTCCCCTATCTCTCCCATTATCATCTGTTCAGTAACACTGGGTTCATCATATAAAACTTTGTGTTCTGCCTTACGGCAGGTCTTGTCATGGGGGAAGCCTCGTCATAGAGGTCCACCGCATGAGCGTCTAGGGAAGTGATTCCAGTGGTGGTTTCTAGCCGCCTTCCACTGATGATGATGATAATGAGGACAACACAACACTCAGTCTCTGAGCGGAAAAAATCTCCTATCCAGCCGGGAAACGAACCCGGGACCCTTGGCGTGACAGACCACCGCGCTGACCACTCAGCTATCGGGGCGGACGTACATCATATAAGATAGCGTTAATACGCCAAAGATGTTCTAATAATCTCAAAGCAAAGCGAAAGGAGACATGAGTAAAACAGATTCACAGGGGTGTGTGTCTGGCTGATTGCTTAAAATAAACGCTTATGAGCCAGTCAGCCCGATAACACATTAAAAATTTCGTCCTAAAACTTTAAGGAACAAGTAGGACAATTCACAGAATTTTAAAAATCGTACCTCTTTCGCTCTATTATCAGCTAAAACAAAAGTCACATCTCTCGGAAAACTGGCTGCCACGCTTTGGTCCGAAAATAAAATCTAGTGCAGTTAAGTGAGGCGCAATGTGAACTGTACGCGACAAACGCAAGACATTGGAGCCGCGCAGGGTGGCCGCGTGGTCTCAGGCGTCTTGTTGCGGTCCGCGCGGATCCCCATGTCAGAGGTTCGAGTCCTCCCTAGGGCGTGTGTGTGTGTGTTGTCCTTAGCGTAAGTTACTTTAAGTTAGATTAAGTAGTGTGTATACTTTAGGGACCGATAACCTAAAAAGTTAGGTCCCATAAGATCTTCCCACAAATTAATTATTAACACATTGGAAGGTTGTCTCGCCGGAGCAAAAGGAGACGCGTCATAGGGCTGTCCCACGAAGAGACAGGTAACAAGGACCTCATCCCGCCTGCTTAGCTGGAAAGCGGGTATGCTATGGCTGCGTTGTGGAGTTAAGAACATAAAGGTTAACAGTTCACTTCCAGCCTTTCCTCTTCCTTTGAAGCACTTTTCTTTACGTCTATAGCGAGGCGACAGCATGGAAGAGGATGGTACACTGAACTAACTAATGATCACGACACTCATTCTTTGCTGCTGCATCAGCCTTTCCATTCCCCGCGGTACTCCTGTGCCGTGGACGCAGCGGGAAGACGCCTCCTTCCCCAGCCTTTGTGGCTGGAGGAGGACATCCTGCATACTCTGAACTACTTCATCTGCTGGGTAACAGCGTTGTAGAGAGGGCGCTAAGGGATTCAGAAAATACCAGGAATTTAGCACTCGAAACACATCTGCTACAGTGCCCGAAAGATCGCGCATAGTTCCACGTCGAAGACAGTTTTGAGGCAATAGGATCCTGAGGACACGTGCAAGGAAAACAACAGGGCAGCCAACGGAATCTTCCTATTTAGATCCAACCGTGAATACCGCTACATAGTTGTGATGCTCATTTAAAGCGTCGGAAAATACGTGTTAAAAACACAAGCAGGAGTGCAAATTCTCCTGTACTGCACTCAATCAGAGTCTCTCAGTTATTAGTGTGGGAGGTGGTGGAAACGCCAGATTATACCTTGTATGCTTCCCACACCAAGGAACTCCAACACACACTTCGCGGGGATCCCATACGGCCTCGTTGCCCTTGGACGATGAATAGAGAGGCGTTCCATAACTGGATTGGCAATAATGTGGTATGTTATGGAAGTGGCAGCAGGGAGGAACTTACATGCCTGATGCACGATGAGCCGTTGCCGCCGGATGGTATATGGGAGATCGCCAGCCTCAGCACAGACTGGGAATGGGGTTCGTGCTGTAAGCGCCCGTGGCCAGCCATATCCCTTCATGGTGCATAGCGTCAGTGAACTTGAGGTAAGAAGGCCTCGCAGAGCCATACACTGTGCAGACGCAGTCCAGCCGCGGTCCTACAAAGGCCCTACAAAACTGAGCAGATGCACCCCGTCCGCTCCCCAGGACAAGTGGCTAAGACCCTTCAAGATGTTCAGTGCCTTCTGGGCCCGTGCCTCCAGGTCGTTTAGATGTGGTAACCACGACAGTTGGACTCAAAGACACATTTATTGAGACAACAACAGTTTGTAAGAGGTGAAGTAGCCGGATGGTATTTGAGCATTTAGAGCCTTCTCTTGAAGCTGAGGATGACATACAAGTTGATGATTGTATGTTGAAGGTTGTGCCTCGCTTGACCCTCACTTGTTCTGTCGTTGAATGTACGATTCCTACTGGCAGTTTTACACCACCGTGTAAAGAGGCTACAGACGACAACAGCCTGACCATCTCTTCCCTGTAGCACCTGCCCTCTTAATCAGCCACTGACACGGCTTTACCTAATGGCAGAACCCCATGGCCGTAAGTAGGTGGACTGTGCTTATCTTCCGCCGACCTGAGGTCTAACTTTTGTATCCATGCATGGGACGACCTTCTGTTTAAGGTGAACTCCGAAGCACCGTGCAACTTTGCATTTTTCGCATTAACAAATCATTACCGCAGGTGTAAAAAGTGCCCTTCTTGTTCATCGAATATTGAGCGGCAAAAAGTACAGTATGTAACTCAGAACCACTGAACTCAACACCTCTGTGAACTCAGATGCACTGTGAATTCTCTTACTGGCGGCGTCGTATGTACTATAACACGGATATCTATGTAATTCCTACAAATTATCGTCTGTATATGAATGTACCTACTAAACCGGAGACCTAGAAACGACGGAGAGACTTTGTCCGGCCATAGCCCTCAGTGCTTCACAACCCCACAACAGGCCACAGCAGTCCACCCACCCCACCGCCGCCCCACACCGAACCCAGGGTTATTGCGCGGTTCGACCCCCAGTGGACCCCTCCCCCCGCGGAGGACGTATCATACTAGACAACGAGTGTAGCCCCAAATGTTTGCGTCGAATAATAACTATGGTTTACACGTACGTGGAAACGGCGTTTGTGCAGAAATTGCCGACACAGTGTAGCTGAGACGCAATAAGGGGAACCAGTCCGTATTCGTCGAGGTAGATGGAAAACCTTAAAAACCATCAACAGTGAAGCCGGCACACTGGACCTCGACACTAATCCGCCGGACGGATTCGTGCCGGGGACAGGCACGCCTTCCCGCTCGGGAAGCAGTGCATTAGACCGCGCGGCTACCCCGGGCGGGCTTTCGTCTGTATGAGTTGTAGGAATTCGAGAACCGACGAGTTTGCGATTCAAACCTGTTCTCGGCCGATTATTTGAATAGCACAGCCGAGAACGACAACTGTTTCCCGTTGCTTGTTAACTCGTGTCTCCTGTAGTCGGACCAAAAAGGGAATTGCTGCTGGATGCATATCTGACATTTTTCGGTTCTCGGTTCTGTAATTGCTTCATCCATAACAAATAACGCCATGTTTGTACGGTAAGGTTACAAAAGTCATGGGATAGCGATAAGGACATATGCAGACGGCTGTAATATGGCGTTAACAAGATATAAAAGGGTAGTGTATTGACGGAGCTGTCATTTGTACCCAGATGATCCGTGTGAAAAGGTTCCCGAATTGATTGTGGCCGCAAAATGGGATAAACAGACCTTTAAGATGGAACTAGACGCATGAGAAATTCCATTTCGTAAATCGTCAGAGAATTTAATATTCTGTGAGCCACAGTGTCAGGAGCATGCCGAGATAACCAAATTTCAGTCATTACCAGCGACAACACAGTGCCTGCAGGCTTTCGCTTAATAACCGAGAGCAGCGGCGTTTATGTATAGTTGTCATTGCTAACAAACAACACCGCGTGAAATAATCGCAGAAATGCATGTGTGACGTACGACGAACGTATCCGTCTGGACAGTGCGGAGATACTTGACGGTAATGCACTACCACAGCAGACGACCGATGCAATACCCTTTGATGACAGCATGACATCGCCCGTAGCGACTCTTCTGGGCTCATGACCACACCTAGACGACTGAAAACCCATGATCTGGTCAGATGAGTCCTGTTTACTGTTGGTAAGAGTTAGGGTTCGAATGTGGTGCACACCCCACGAAGCCATGCAACCAAATTGTCAGGCAAGCCCCTGTTCAAGCTGGTGATGGCTGCACAATTGTATGGGCTGTGTTTACATGGAATGGACTGCCTCCTCAAACTGGAACTGATTATGTTCGGCTACTTGGAGACCATTTGACGCCTTTTGTGGACCTCATGATCCCAAACGGCGACAGAATTTTTATTAATGACAATGCGCCACAATTGTTCGTCAATGATTTGAAGAACATAGCGGGCAGTTCGAGCGAATGGTTTGGTGACCCAGGTCGGCCAACATGAAGCCCATCGAACATTTTTGAGACATAAGAGAGAGGTCGCTTGGCTAGCACTTGGATGGATCATCGTCTGGGTCTGCCGGGTGCTGTTGGCACGCACGATGCACTCAGTCCAATTGAGGTGATACTTGATTGAGAAGTAACGACAACGGCGTGCCCCTCCGTATCCACATCCGTTTATGCCTAAGACTTAGGAAGACACGGCGGCCGGTCGGTGCCGTTGGCCTCCAAGGCATGTTCATATGGTGCTTGTTTTTCAGCGAGAGGTCAGTTTGTGCATAAAATCTTCCACCGGCAACACTTTGGCAGTTATGGACAGCTATAGAATTCTGCAAGGGACTCCAGTAACTTGTTGAGTCCATAACATGTCAAGTTGCTACACGGCGCTGGGCAAAAGGAATTCCCACACGATATTAGGCGATATCACGTGACATTTTTGTAATAATGACTTCGTGATGCTCAGCGAGCTTGTGGAAACTGCGACGATACCTGACGGTTATTGCTAGTGCAGTTGCTCTTCGTAACAGCACTCATTTATGAGGAAAACTGTTGCGTCTGGGGTTATGCGCCGCTCTGTTTAGAAGTAATATTTCGATTTAGTCATAAGGTCGAGCTGCGCCCGTCTGCTTTCATGCCCCGCTGCTAATTCCTTCAAAAAGGTTCCATTGTATGTGAAATTTTATGGGACTTAACTGCTAAGGTCATCAGTCCCTAAGCTAACATACTACTTAACCTAAATTATCCTAAGGACACACACACACACCCATGCCCGAGGGAGGACTCTAACCTCAGCTGGGACCAGCCACACAGTCCATGACTGCAGCGCCTGAGACCGCTCGGCTAATCCCGCGCTGCGCTAATTCCTTGCTTATAATAACCTGTACATGTGCTCCTGCAGTAAAATGGTCTATGCATTGTCTGACTGTTCATTAAATAAATCCACAAGTACTACAAAATATGAGGTATTCATGCTGTATTCATTTGCTGTGTACTTGTCACAGATATGATGTTCTGACGAACTTATATATAACATAAAAGATACGAGAGACGTAACTAATCAAGAAATAAAATAGATACAGATACATAGCTTTCAGATATGATGGCTGTAGTGCTATCACCTAAAATTTCATTTACTGAAATCGCATGAAGCGATTAAATGATGGTAATTCAGAGGTTTATTGCGAAAATGCTTAGTCACTGTGGAATATTAGCTTCTGTAGTTGTAAAGACATAGAAATATTATTGTGCCATTGGATGTGTCTCATTTTTCTGAGATCAATGGTGTATTCATGTTTGCATTAATATCCGACTTAGAGTTATAAGTTAACCATCTCTAAGACTCTCTGACACTCCGTCATTTCTCGGAACATTGTCTCTTGCGCATAGGCAATGAGAGCGACAGCCGTTCGTATTACCGGAGTTGGGATACCTGCTTGCGGTAACGCTGTTAGCTGTTCGTCTCTTTACCTGGTTACGCTCAGGGGGCCATGAGACGTCCTCATCCATCCGATTCCCACCCCAGCAAGAAAACTCAGCTCTCGTCAGTACCAATACTAGGTGGACGAACAACTCGCCTACAGTCTCCTAATTTGATCCCACTTCCGGGACTTGCATGTCCCTAACTTACCCCAGTGATACTACGAAAGAGAGAGAACTAGGCTAAGGAGGTGCAGAAGCACCTCCTCGATATAGGATGCATAAAGCACCATCTCTCAACGTTTATGGCTATTGATCATCACGGTCAAAAAACAGCAGAGGCGCAATACCTATTTAACCACGCCCCCTCCCCCCCTCTCCCGCATAGCAGCCACTACAACCATCACAACCGTCCTAGAAAACAACCCACCTCTTAGACATTTCATAGAGGTATCCCCATTTGGCGGATGAAACGAGGCCCATGACGTGTCTGTTACAGTCTCTCACCTGCTCGTCTGTTCTACAACACCCCGAGGTTACCTGCACGCACAGCATGACAATGTGAAGCCCGTCTCTAGTGAACGATCTAAAGCAATTCGAGCTGCACTCCATGGACATCGATATTGATTGTTTCTCATCGACAGGACCGGTAGTAGGCCTTTACTACAGAGCCGAGTATAGGATCTGAATCAGAGGCTCAGACGGTTCTTGCAACTGCGTACGTTGCAGATTCCTCGACATGCGCCATTGGATGGTGGGGTTCGCATGTCATCTGATAGATCAGGGGTCAGTTACACACAGGAAGCAGCTACATGGGTTGCGGAGGCTGTGTGTCATGGCTTCGGCAGTTTTTCCGCTTATAGGGTCTTGGTAAAGTACAAAAAGAACTCCAGTCTCACAGAATTCAAGACAAACACAGAATAAGGATAGACCCTGCAACTAAAAGTGCTAATACAGTCCACTGAATCTGAAAACGTTACAGCTATCGAAAGTTGGCTAAAGTCGGAGGAAAATTAAACTGAAATTTTTGCGAAGGGCGTGACGGAGTTCAGATAGAATAGGTTAAATACAGTTGTTGGTGGTGTGTTTGTTGCTCTTAGTAGTAGTTCACCTTGTAGCGAAGTTGTAGTGGATAGTTCATGTCAGTTAGTTCGGATATAGGCTGTACTTGCCAACCGGAATAGGGTAATAACTGGTTCCTTTCGCCGTTCGTCCCTCACCTCCACTCTCCTCTCCTCCTGTCCCGCTCCCCTCCATACTCATATGGTACAGATGCTGAACAGTACCAAGAAAAGCTGAGTATCATACAATTACAGATGTTGGTGACTTCATCTTACCCAGGATATGATAATAAAAATACATGTTTAAGGCCGGTGGTAGGCATAAAACATAGGCATAAAACATTGTCCGATATCGTACTAAATCCTTCCTCCGAAAATTATTTTGAACAGATGTTCAGGAGCCCACTCGAAATGTAAATAGTTGCGAAAACACACTTGATAGCAACAAATAATCCTTAGCAAATAGGGAGCATCATGACGGATACATGAATTAGTTACCACAGGGTTACTGTAAGGAAACGACAAACTGTAACAACAAAACCCACCAAAAACAAATGCAAAATATTTCTACCGAAGAAAAGAAAAGGTAAAAATTCAAGAGACAGTCTCAACTCCTTCCAAACAAACTGTACAGTCAGAGACCACGTGTGGCTTAAATTCAAAGAAATAGTGTCGACAGGAATGAAGATATTTATACCAAATAAATTAATAGGGAATAGAACCGATTTCCCATGATAAACACATAAAGTATCTATCATTCAGAATTACCTAGAGGAAAAACATTAATTGACACATAGTCAGCAAGGTTCCAGAAAATATCATTCTTGTGAAACACAACTAGCTCTTTATTCACACCAAGTGTTAAGTGCTATCAACAAAGGCGTCTCAGGTTGGTTTCTTATTTCTAGATTTCCAGAAGGCTTTTAATACCGTTATTCACAAGTGATTTCTAATCAAACTGCGTGACTATGAAATGACCTCTCAATTGTGCGACTGGACTCCTGACTTCCTGTCAGAAAGGTCACACTTCGTAGTAATCGACGGAAAGTCATCGAGTAAAACAGATGGCAAACCTGGTTTTCTCATAGTAAGTGACATAGGCCCTCTGCCGTTCCTAATCAATATAAACTACTTAGGGTTGTTTGAAGATTATATTGTCATTTACAGCCTAGTAAAGTCACCACAAGATAAGAATCAATTCAAAATGATTTATACAAGATACCTCTATGGCACGAAAAGTGTTAATTGACTCTTGTTAATGAAACGTATGAAGCCATCCGCGTGAATAGTAAAGGAAAACCACTAAATTTCGGTTATATGATAAATCATACAAATCTAAACGGTATCATTTCTACTAAATACTTACGTATTACAATAACAAAAGACTTACACTGGTACTATCACATAAAAAAGCGTGGGTAAACCAATCAAAAATCGCGTTTTATAGGCAGGACACTTAGAAGATGCAAAAGGTTTCCTAAAGAGAGTGCTTACTCCACGCTTGCTCGTTCTCTGTTGAAATATTACTGTGCGATATGCCATGCGTACCAGATAGGATTGGCGGAGGACATCCAAAAAGTTCAAAGAACGGCAGTTCAATTTGTATGATCGCGAAATTGAAGAGGAAGTGTCACAGAGATGAAAGGCAGTTTGGAGTTGCACTTATTAAAACAAAGGCATTTTCGTTGCGGCGAGATCTTTTCACGAGATTCTCTCATCAACTTTCTCTTCTAACTGCACAAATATGTTGTTGACGGCAACCTACAGAGGAATATATATATATATATATATATATATATATATATATATATATATATATATATCACAGGAAGTAGTTTCTATAAGGGCACTCCAAGGGTAAGTAAAATATTCACGTTTACATCATAACATCATGCATCATGCCAGTATATAAGGCTGCTGATCATGATCGTGATCGTGAACGTTATAGAATGAATCGAAGAAAATAGTCTGAAGGCCCATATTGCATTTATAGATTATGTAAAGACCTTCGATAGAGTGAATACGTGCATACAGTGGAATATATAGGAAAGACGAGGCTATTCTAGACATTTAACATATGTGATAAATAAGTAATAAATACAGACAAAGAAAGAACAAGACCTATAACAATTAACAGAGGCGTACCACCAGAGTGCAGGCTCTTACCTACTTTATTTAGTATATGTACCGACGACATTGTTAAACAACTGAAAGAAGAAAGTAACCTAGGAATAAAATTAGTTCCTAGAAACACATTTAAATACCGTGCTTTTGCTGATAACAAAACAATTTTGTAACAAAAGGAGGACGATTTACGGTTTGCTATGCACTGTTCAGACTTAGCACCTAACTTCACAACTTAAAACCACCATAAAATGACACAAGAGATATAGATTTCAAAAGAAAATACCGAGAATGTTCTAAAATAACGCTAAATGTAAAACCAGTCAAATAGATATCTCATTTTCAGATATTTGGATGTGACATAAGCTTTCAATAAGATTATGACATCCACAATAAGTTCAAGAAATTTCAAACTGTGTGTAGCGCTAGATATGAAACGTTAGCCAACAAAGCGACAAAATTTTACAAAGTAATGGCAACATCTGTACTCATACACGTATGTGACACCTGTAGAATAACTAAGAAACAGCAAAGAAGGAAATAGCTGAAGTTAAATTTTTAAGGAACGATCAAATAAAGAATTGTGATATAAGGAAATAACATATTGCGCAGGAATGACCAGAAACGGGATAACGAAATGCAGGAAGTATATTGAAAGAATGGGGAGAAGACGAATTGTCAGATGTGTAAGAAACTACAGACATAAAGGACGATCAAGGAAAAGGGGGCCCTTGTGAAGACGGAACAGGCTTTAAGTCATCTTGAAGTGAAGAAAAAGAAGAAGAAGAAATATTTGTTTCAGTCAGCTGGTCAGTATTTAAGCAAATACTGGCTATTTGTGATGAACTTATCTTTCAATGACGGATATAGAACCTTCTATCTTTGCAATTAATACGGCAGCGTAAATGTGATTTACCGACTTATAAATTGTTACGATTTTTTTGTTTCGTATTACGTAATGGAGCCGACTCAACTTAGTCTCGACAAGAAAATGGATGTTTAAACTTTGTAAAAAAAAGATGTTTTAATGTGTATTCCTTTGACATGCAATAGTATCTAAAGGCCGAGAGAAAAAGCTGACGAACCGAGCGGGGTGGCGCAGTGGTTAGACACTGGACTCGCATTCGGGAGGACGACGGTTCAATCCCGCGTCCGGCCATCCTGATTTAGGTTTTCTGTGATTTCCCTAAATCACTCCAGGGAAATGCCGGGATGGTTCCTCTGAAAGGGCACGGCCGACTTCCTTCCCAATCCTTCTCTAATCCGATGAGACCGATGACCACGCTGTCTGGTCTCCTTCCCCAAACCAACCAACCAACCAACCAAAAAGCTGACGAAAGCCAGGTCTCAGTGAAACATGCTCCATCACCAGAGCGAGTGGGTAGCAGCGCGAGTTAGCGTCGCTACAACTGCTGCAGCTGGCCACTGAAAACCTTACCGAAGGCCACGAAGAATGAACTTAACATGTACAAGAGACAATCTCCGATCTAAGATTCTTCGAAAAGTGGTTCTTAGTTCGATCATCGTGGAAGGAAGCGTGAGTAGTTGCTGTTATGACGCAGACGGGTAACGGTCGGGATTTTCTCTGCCTCGTGATGACTGGGTGTTGTGTGAGGTCCTTAGGTTAGTTAGGTTTAAGTAGTTCTAAGTTCTAGGGGACTGATGACCATAGATGTTAAGTCCCATAGTGCTCAGAGCCATCTGGTAACGCTCGGTTGGCGTTGTGTATAACGGGACACTGACGTGTCCTTCTTTGATTACGAAGTATCGTTCATCAGTAATACTATACTCCGACAAGTTAATTGAAATTAATTTGTTCAATATTCGACAGTCAGTCATTAGCTAGGGAGTTTAATCGACTAAATTAGTACTGAGAAATGTTGGTGTCCGCTTGGCAGCCCAACGTGATTCCTATATGAGTGCATCATAATTTCGCACTGTGGATTACAAGTACGGAAATACCGTACGCGACTATATGGTAGATCTGTTGATGAATTTTGAAAAATAGTTGGTCGTAACGGCTGTTAGATGTTGTGGAGGTTTCTTTTCTTTGGTTAGGGATTTATGTGAATGTTTGAGAACTCATCCGATAACTAATCCAAATTTTGGATAGTTTGGAGTATTGATCAAGTGCACAACGGAGGGTGACACAGCTGATATAATAGTGGGTGCAAAGGAATACGGAGTATCAGCCAATTAAGATTACTATTATTGGGTCTTCTAAGGTGTTTGAACAACGCTTGACAACTTCAATACCACTTGCTGAGCTGAGACTTGTAGGTTTGAGGTCCAGACGGCTCAGCTTTGGGGCTTTACGTCGTTCTACATTAACATACTGCACCATACACCGCAATTGTCTTTGGAAACAGACTATCTTCCTATATTTTGCTAGAGTCAAGGCAGAAAACGATCCAATCAAGAACCATTTAAAGGAGAGACGAATGGTGATTATCTTTCACGGCTCAAGCGCTGTAATTTATTTCAAGGTGTAGTGGGTACGCGGATGTCAACGCCTGAAGAGGTCTATATCATACTAAAATCTTAAAAATAGAATGCAAAGTGGTGGCAACACTTAGGTTTCTTGTTTGCAATTATTTTTTGTTGAGAGTTTGTTTTCCGATTCGAAAAGGAATAGTTTATAAACAGCACTTGAACCAGCCACTATAAACTGTGACCATTGAGATTTTCAAGATAAAAATAAAGTTGATTAATTATGTGAAAGTTTAAAACTGTGTTCTACGTAAGTCATTTTTAGTAGAGAGAAAGCACTAAAGAAAGTTTTCTTTCCTCTAGTAAAGAGAAAGAACGAGATAAAGAGACTAAGAGAAAAGATGATTTTTTTCAGAGTTGTTTTATGGAAAGTTAATTCAAATATAGTTGATCCAATTTATTGGACTCGGCAAAGGCCAAGAATTTAATATTACGTAAACGTAGAAAAACCAAAGATTTAGCTATACATTATTTGAGAAACATAGAATAATAACTGTATTAGGACGGACTTGGACAAAAGAAGGAATCTTTGGAAAGCAAAAGACAGTATAAATACTTAAAGAGGAGCAACATTACGAAAGAATAGGTTTCAATAATTTGGAACATTGGAATAAAATGATGAATTCTCAGGCTGTGCATCTGAATGTGAATAAGACTTTATGGTAATATAGTTGCGTCATCAGAAACTAATGGCATACAAATACATAATATATCAATACGATAATACGACTATAGGATTATTAAACAAGGTTGTGTGTGCTCACACTGAAGCGGAATAATACTCTGTTGGTGTTTGTCAATTTGTGCTAGTGCGTATCCTACACGTAAGTTTAAGCAGACGACAGCATTGTGGTGGAATCAGCCACAGTGAAAGCTAGATCTTGTTATCACATGTAGTAAAAGTTTGTTTGTGGTAGAGGTGTATTCTAAAGCTCAGCAGTGCTAGATAATAGAATATTAATTAATGCTGTTGCTAATATTGATTATACGTTACGTCGTTGTGACAGTGTTGACGGATGGTTTTTTCTGAAAGCAAATAGAGCTGTTGGTTAATTTCGTATCAATCAATCGCTATTAGCGTGTGTGCCATCATAATACTCGGAGAGTGACGTTAATACATGGTGTCTACGCGTCTACGTGAGTTGTTATTTTATGGACTACGGAAATTTGCATGCTAGCAAGGAGAGCATACTCAGGTTTCAACGTTGTTGTACTTGTTTAATGCCTGCCAAACTAGTCTCATAGGTGTTGGTTACCGTAGGAACTGTGGAATTAAAGTCAGATGCGATATCCTAAAACCTTTTTAACTACGATGTCTAACATCGGCCATATAGCCCGAAATTATTATTGTGTCAAGTTTCAGATTGGCATTGTGTTTGTCAACGGTACTCTTCCTTCAGAGATCAGCCATTAGTTACGTCATTGGTGAATTCTTCGTTGTAAACGAAATAACCCCAGTTCACTTTTGGACAGGATATTACAAAAGTGGCTCGTCTAACAAATCGTAACTGATCTCCAGACAAGTTCCAGCACATGCAGTGCGTTGTCAATTGGACTGGTTATACAAGGATTGAAAAGGTAGGTTTTTTCTAATCTGTCCGCTGCGACACGAGGTGTCGATGTAATCTGCGCGGCGCATTACGAGATACAGGTGACTGAAATAATTCTAATAAGGGTAAGAATAAGTAGTATTAAAATTGCGAGATATACGAGAATGTAGCAAAAGGTGATCAGCACTCAGCGATGTATTTATCAGTAAATACCGGAGTAACCGACAGTAAAACATTGCTGGAAAATCTCTGTACAAAAGATAAAGACCGCCGCCGAAGGCTGCAAGGGCGTCACATACGCGATATTTATTTGGGCCTACGCTGAATGACGTCATCGGGCTGGAAATGGGTTGTGCAACAACGATAGCTTCGTCGAATCGACCTTCGCCGATACCTGATGAAACTACGAAGCACAGAGAACATAAAGGCAAAAAGGAAGAGGCAGCTGTAATTTTGAACGCAAAGAATGAAGTCGGACATGCATGAATATTTCGCATAGAGCAATAGTCCACGTCGAATTGGCTAGTACACAATGCAGCCTTGCAAACGTCAGCAATGAAATGAAAGAGAACCGACGGAATATCGCCTCATTTGGTATTTTCACACACACACACACACACACACACACACACACACACACAGTGCACCACCACCCACCCTTCCTACAGCCCCACCTTAACATCTCAACCCTCCAGGATATCTCAGTCAATTCCCATGATCCTTCTGTCACCTCCATAGTATGTGACCAGGAGCAGTGCAAACATGTGTAGTTTTCCACAATGTACGTTATGCGCAGAGAGGTATTAACTGTTAGAAACATATACCAGGTGCATTTAGCACATATAGAACATCAAAGTGCTGGATTTAGCATATCACAAAATTTATGTAAATAAGAAACACAAGCAAATAATTGTAACAGAAATTGTTAGATCTTAACAAACTGCCAATGAATCAAAAAAAAATTTCGCACCAAAATATGTATACAAAAAATTTTTATATCTATTATACTCAACTGAAGATGCCTAACGTAAACTGACGAAACATGTTTTATACTCAAGAACAAATTTCACTTACAAAAAGTCGGAAGTCTTCTTATCGTTCTGATAAAACACAATTTAAATTATGATTAGCAAGTGAGGAAAATTGCTTCAAATATTAACAGTCATACAGAATGTGAATCGAAACCATTATATATCTGAGAACAATGTATCGCACGTTATATTTGCCAGAATAGCAATGAGATCGGTAACATCTGACAGATCCATAGAACCTAGAGTCACAAATTTATCACGCAGATACACTCCTAAATTGTATCCTTTAATTAACAGAAACTGACAGAGACTGATTTTTTTTCCACGGTGTCTCGAAAGTAAGCGAAAGGAATGACAATGGAGTGCTCATCAAGGCATGCTGACGCTTTACTGGACAAATCGAGTGTTGTACTGCCCTTATAGAAACAAACCTCCATCGATATGAACAAGAGAAACAAAACGTAAGCATGATTTTTCGTAAAAAAAGATGGCGTGTTAGAAAACATCAGTAAACCCCCGATACATAAAAGAATTGAACTCCCATGTATAAAACAGTTTCAGACGTCTGATACCTTTACTGATTGATTAATAAGTTAAATATTCGGCGTTAAACTTGTAAGCGAGGCTAAAGTTTACAACAGGTTTGTAATTATGCATAAAGATTGTTGGACCTCCTTAAGTGCTCTCATTATGAACCTCTGGATGAAAATATTATGGGTAATTTTCGCACCATTTTAAGTAAAAGTAGTTTTTCTAGCATCTTAATGTTCGTGACGTCGTATCACTTGAACTGTGCGTCGCACAGTGATATAATTTTTCGTATGTATTCAGTAGTATGTGTAGATACTCTCTGCGAATTGTGCTGCGAATAGAGACATAGTAAAGAAGGAATAAATTAAAACGTAATGCCTGATGTCACAGATCGACTGCGTGAACAGCGCAAATGTAGAAGGCGATAAACGTTCATCATTTGAGCATTTCAGGGGATGGCGGAGGTGGGGTGGGGGGTGGGGGGCCAGTCAGCGAGAAAAAGTTTCGCAAAGCTTTGAAATTATGTGTAATGTTTGTTAGAGGTCGCTAAGTGCTGTGAATCTCTAATACTGAATGAGTACAGTCCGTGTATTTCCAAAACGTCAATTATGCTGTCTCAAGACAAACACACAGGTTCTAACTGTCGTATTTGCCTTATTGTGTCAAACTTTTTACACTTAATGAGCATTTTAAATTTGTAAATTCTGTCCATAGTTATGCGAGTTACCGAAAACCAGAATTTCTTAGTCCCTGGACGCCGTTAGACAGATAGCATCCATATGGACTGTGGCCCGTATTAGGCGCTTTGCAAGCACAAATGCAATACAAGTAATTGTTACTATTTTGGCAATATAGTTATCGAAATGAACTGTATCTGCATAAAAATTTACTTGTAACCCTCGGCGGACGTTTCCCAATGCGAAACGAGATTCATTACTTCCGGAAACTGATTTTCATTCGCGTAAGATGATTGAATTCCTAGACGCGTCGTAAGATGTATAACGCTCGTCGTTAAAGGTACTTGGTTTCGAGGCTCAGCACACAAGGAACAGTTAATTTTCTTTTAGAATTCTATTTGCGGCACTATAACCAAGTCACCTGCTACTACAATCTGAGCATAGTGAAGAACAGGCACATCGTGTATTGTTTCACTTACGATCTATGACTCAAATAAAGTAGCCAAATCCGTAAATTATCAATAAGAATGTTCATACGCTGTCGGCGTGGCCTACCCTGCCTTAATAAAAATCCGCGGTGTTACTGCAACATCTCACGATCAGTCACAAGGGAAGTACGTGGCCTCGAACGCTCAGAACCGCACTAAAATGTACCTAGAATATAAATAGCTCAGTCGAGAAACAGTGGTATGAGCCATTCGCAAGCAAAACTGGACGTCTTACCACGAGAGATACTTGGATGATTGCCTACTGAGGTTCTAAGATAAGAACTTTAGTAACCCGAATTTTGGTAACCCGAAGAAACCAAATATCGATACAATGCGACCAAAAACACCTGAAGAACTAAGTATTTCTACTGAACTAATGGCGTTGCACAGCTGTACAATCCGCGAAGTTTAGGTGTGGGTTTTCAGTGAAGTGGTCAAAGTAAAGTGTAACATCTGATTAAAGCCTTTTATCCACTTTTGCACGTAAGTACTCCAGTATCAAACGCCACACTAATTACATTTCCAAACAATGATATTGGCATTTTATTGTCATAACCTGCCTTATGCTACGCATATTGTGACATAAACTTTTCCATCGGTGCAAAACGTGTACAGTATAACACACAGTGAAGCCGGATGATGAAATTCCGGTAATGTCTACCTTACTTTTGGTTTTATACGCTGTAGTCGTACAAAATTGACAACCCTTCTCATATAGGTCTTATTTTGCTAAAGTATTACTCATCAGTAATTTGGCAATATTTTGTTGCCTTCGATGGCTACATCTTGAGCCTCACATCCTTGCTCGGAAATCATTCACCAACAGAGTACGTTCCTTATGGCCTGACCAGAAGTGACTCTTGCAGACAAAGCTATGGCTTTCATGCAAACGGGTCATGCCGTGATTTTCTGGATGGGCCATTTACATTCTAAGTACGTTTTAAGTGATTCTGAGCGTTCTAGATCACGCACATGCCTTGTCAGTCGATGAAATTAAACGCGCAGGCTCCAATAGGCATCACGTTCGACGCAGTGACTCCAGATGCCTTGTGTGAAGTGTGGCCATCATATTTCAGCAGAGATGCGTGCTGTGCAAGTGACTAATAGAATTAAAAATAAAAAAAGAATTAAGAAGAAAGAAATCAGCAGGCTCCTCAGCAACCAGCAGACATAAGTATCCAGTTTGTTCGCCATGGAAGGAAGACTAGAATTTAACGTCTCGTCGACGACCGAAAAATTAGTGAGGGAGCACAGTTTCTAACTGAGGTAGGATTGTTATTTGGACGCAGCCATCCTTCAGGTATTTAGACAAATAACGAAAAATCTACATCTGCACTGCGGATGGGTATTTCATCCGCCGTCATTCCGAGTGGGAGTCCCTTGTGTAACCACTCCGCCACCTCGCTGCCTGACTCCGGTTTATATGGGTGTACCGGTGTCTTGAAGGGAGGATATAAGATGAACATCAACAAAAGCAAAACGAGGATAATGGAATGTAGTCGAAGTAAGTCGGGTGATGTTGAGGGTATTAGATTAGGAAATGAGACACTTAAAGTAGTAAAGGAGTTTTGCTATTTGGGGAGCAAAATAACCGATGATGGTCGAAGTAGAGAGGATATAAAATGTAGACTGGCAATGGCAAGGAAAGCGTTTCTGAAGAAGAGAAATTTGTTAACATCGAGTATAGATTTAAGTGTCAGGAAGTCATTTCTGAAAGTATTTGTATGGAGTGTAGCCATGTATGGAAGTGAAACATGGACGATAAATAGTTTGGACAAGAAGAGAATAGAAGCTTTCGAAATGTGGTGCTACAGAAGAATGCTGAAGATTAGATGGGTAGATCACATAACTAATGAGGAGGTACTGAATCGGATTGGGGAGAAGAGGAGTTTGCGGCACAACTTGACCAGAAGAAGGGATCGGTTGGTAGGACATATTTTGAGGCATCAAGGGATCACCAATTTAGTATTGGAGGGCAGCGTGGAGGGTAAAAATCGTAGGGGGAGACCAAGAGATGCATACACTAAGCAGATTCAGAAGGATGTAGGTTGCAGTAGGTACTGGGAGATGAAGAAACTTGCACAGGATAGAGTAGCATGGAGAGCTGCATCAAACCAGTCTCAGGACTGAAGACAACAACAACAAACAACCGGACGAATAGCGCATTTAGAACCAGTAAACCACGTTTTATGTAGAACACTCTATTAACACAGCCAAACGTATATTCACGAAACATCAGCGATACACCGAAATGAAGCAGCCAAACGAATCAACTTTCGCCGAGAGTTATTTGGTATAGAATAGATTTACGGCGTATAACACCAGAGGGAGACAGGCTGGTCTTAATTCTTTGAATTTCAAAACAATCGATGCTAGTTCCGTACTTAATAAAAAAGAAGAGAAAAAACCAGCAGTCCATTGGTTCTGCGTTAAGGCTATGGAGGTGCAGTTGTGCTAATGCGCGGGACTAAGATAAACAAAACCCAGGAAGTTGCGAGAAGGACAGGCGCCCTAAGAGTTAAATACAAACTTCACTATGTTTACAGTTGGTCTAACGATTTTGGTAATGAGTCCGCGAGTATCAAAACATGTGACATAAATGATTGTGTCTTTTGAATGCATTGACTGAGAAGCTTAAATTTTTTACCCTGGCAAGGGATCATAGACCTTATTATTTGATATGAATTTTAACGTGATACCTCTACCAACCCATGAGAAAAGGGAGTCTTAAAAGACGGACAACAATTTGAATCTGTAAGGTATCCATTATAGCAGATTTTAACAGAAATGGGCACAAATAAAGATTCAGGTAGACGGGTAACATTCTCGAGGAGAAAACGTTATGTTATACCAGAACATAACATGTAGCACATCAAGTGAGTTAGTTAAATGTGAGTCGTAGACGAATTATGCGCCCTTTGATGATGGGAAAAAGTTGCTGAAAGGCGTCTACAGAAAAATAATAGCAAGAAACAACATTTGGTGGCTTCTCATATTATTAAAGATTTTACAAGTAGAAAATTACGCTCTACTCATTACGACATGCTACAAGGGCGGCGCTGTGAGATAGATTAAACCTTAAGATCAAATTTAGAGAGCGTAGGAGACAAGAAAATCAAATATGACCCTCTGTTCGGTACCTTTCCTGATGATTAAATAAGAAAAACCAGCTCATAATGACAGCTGTAGTCGAGCTTCACGCACGCCATTTGCGAGTGAAACAAAACACAGTGGGGTGGTGGGGTTGCAAGGGGCAGAGGAGCACAGATAGTGGTACCAGGACTTTCCTCAGCCGCACGCTGTAAGCATAGATTCTGACCCAGTTGTAGATCATTGCGTATCGTCTTAGCCAATAGCACCCCATACTTACCAATACAAGTGATAAGTGGTACAAAAAACACTGTGACGTTATTTCTATATGTACTTGGTGATTTGTAAATAGTAGATCGATACGTAGTCGTAAATAGGCATTTGGAAGCGATTTCCATTCAGCTACAGTATACTCCAGCTCTTCGGAGCAACGATCTCTCTTTAGTACGGCTGAATGAAATGCAGTTTAGCAAGAGGTTCATTATTGATATCAAAAGGATACGATGGGAAAAGTAATTCACAGAAAAATCTACTATCTAACTATCATATTTATGGGTCATAAAGTAATCGGCAAAAGAGGAGAAGACTTAAAAAGTTTGTTCTCCACTACGTCCAATTCTGATTCACTTAATAATACGAATAATAAAATATTGCATAACAACTGCTACATTTTCTGCATCCATTGCTACGCCTCAAGTTCGAATCAGGGGAGAACAGTATACTATCAAGCTAAGACAGGGAGCCAGTTACAACTCTGAAGTGTACAGCATTGCATGAAACAAGAGGTAACTCACTTTTTACAATCTATTAGAATCTGCGCTTGCAGGAAAATGGCTGTTTACTGAACCACTGCGCTGACGTCAGCCATTCTCATCTCGTGGCCTGATTCGATTTTATGCTTCTTTTACCTGCCATCCCCTACAATCTATGGCAGAGGCGTGGAATTAAAGTTCTGTACGTGAAATCTCTATTATTGGTAAGTAGCTTAACTTCACAAATACTCATAAAGATTTCAAGCTGAATAACAATTTTAACAGGACGTCAGTTTAACTTTCAGGAATTCTCGTGTGAATTAGTTCATCAGCAGTGTACTGAATGCAACTTCCAAACACACTGCAGCTTCAAATTTCTAAAAGTTCCGAAATTTCTGTTTCCACAAGGTTCTCAGAAGCCTTGAGTGGGAGAATTACATTTCCTTACAAATTTTTTAACGGATCTCAGTCTGCTATCTGCTTTTTCTAATTTTGATTAATCGTTACATTTTAAATCACATCTCAGGTTAGTGATACTTTTCACCAAAGTTGTAATTAGACAACCTTGTTATCCAGATAGTTTGTGAACATAAGCATCGAGTAGCAGAATCTTCACCTCAGAGTCCTGCCGTTAAGACTTCCGTATGCACAACTCGTTATCCGTGTACAACATCGCGCCGTATCTCATGTAATCAACCATGTCGATTCTATTGTCAACATTAGCAGCCGTACAACTTTTCTGGCGTACCCTGCAGGTGGTTTCAAATCTGACGATTTCTCCCCTTTTGGGAACGATACTAGAAATCCATCAGTACAGTTGCAAATCTGCTACTAAATTCTGTAAACCCAAATTTTGTTCACTAGGTGAAATTGCAGAGCTCCCTCTTCGGATGGCAAAACAACTAATAAGTCTCAATGTCGGTGTGATCTGCACGCTCCATCTGAAAGAGGAATATATCGGTTTGAGTTTCCCACCATCACATCTTACATTCCATGTGACCACAACTGATGAACAAAACTTTCTTTGAAACTTCCTGACAGATTAAAATTGTGTGCCGGACCGAGACTCGAATTCGGGACCTTTGCCTTTCGCGGGCATGTGCTCTACCCCTAGGCTGTGGCTAAGCCATGTCTCTGCAACATACTTTCTTCCAGGAGTGCTAGTTCTGCAACGTGAAGTTTGGAAGGTAGGGGAAGAGGTACTAGCAAAATTGAAGCTGTGAGGACGCCTCGTGAGTCGTGCTTGGGTAGCTCGGTTAAACTGAGTTAATCGATCAACGACGAACTTAAATGGGTGTCTTACGACGTCCGCTCCGTCCAGATGCAACGGACAAAAGCGTATAAAATGAGATTAAAAAAAAAAAGTTCGTAGAGTACTTGCCCGCGAAAGGCCAAGGTTCCGAGTTCGAGTCACGGTCCGGCAAACAGTTTTAATCTGTCACGAAGTTTAATATCAGCGCACACTCCGCTGCAGAGTGAAAATCTCATTCTGAAAACTTTCTTTGCACAAAACTACTTTTCGTTTATTAGCTGTCATCATATTGTGTAATTCTGATTCCTACACAAAATTTGAAGAAAGGAGATATAATTGCCATGCCACTTGAATTGTCAGAAAACTAAAGTCGTTTCTGCAAGTGATACAAGCATAGGAATAAAATGTATTACCAATGGCCTTACTGAAAGGGTCTAAAAATAATTATCTGAGTAATTCAACATATGGTGCAAGGTCACAGCATTACCATTATATGTTGATATTCAATACATAAAAATCAGAACTTCTCACAGGACTCCATAAGCAATAAAAATCCAATACTCAAACATTGAAATAATACATGAGGGACAAACACAATTCAGGCCTACAGCTGTATTTGCAGTCCAAGTATTTTCCATAAGCAATAAAAATCCAATACTCAAACATTGAAATAATACATGAGGGACAAACACAATTCCGGCCTACAGCTGCGTTTGCAGTCCAAGTATTTTTCTGGTATATGTTATTTAAAAATGAAGAAAATAGTGTATCCTGGAGATCTCCATTTACTAATGACATACAGAATCAAGTATTTGGGGAAACTCAGCGTATAAAGAGAATACATTGAGAATGTAAAGCCAATTAAAAAAATTATATCTTTCTTTCAACAACTTTCTGCAGAGACGTTGTCGAAGAAATGTAGTTTTGTTGGCTGTTTCATGATACATGTATTCGGTAAGGTCTTGGGTCGTTAACAATAGTTCTTTTTGCTCAAGGTAAATATTCAATCGCGAATTAAATACCATAAACTGACACATAAAAGACTTGCGTTCAGATGTGGACCAACACGCTATGAAGGAGATGGATACAATGTTTTGGTTCATTAGTGTAAATTCTCTACAAGGAGCTAGTGAATGTAATCAAAAATACCTGTAAGATTGTGACTAAGAAATTTATCATACATCATTTCACACCATTGGCTTTGGAGTACCCACCACACCGAGATATTGAATTGTGTTACATAAATTCTAATACTGAACAGAGTTTTAACGACAGCACAGGACGTCAATGTGAGATGCTTTTAATAGTTTCCACAATGAAACTCCGTCTCGACATCTGAAGGAAAATCTAAAGATAGTCTGCTCTTGCATAATATACGTCAGTGACAAAACACAATCAATACCTTCATTGCGTGCTACCACCACTAAAGCGGATAATTAAAGACAGTTTTCCATATTTGCTTCACCAAAGAATACGATGTACATATTCCAGAATTCGAATCGAGAACAACGCCAACATGAGTGACTTAGAAGTATGCCTAAATATCCTCGGTGCAGCGAAGCAGCTTGAAGCCCTTAATAGAGGCAAATATTCCAGTCGAGACAGCATATCAGGAAGGTTCTTTTCTGAGTATGGTGATACGACAGCACTATACTTAGCAAATCGTATACAACCACTCGTTCGACAGATGATCCGTTCCAAAAGACTGGAAAGATGTAAAGGTCAAACCAGCGCTCAAGAAAGGAAATAGGATTAATCCGATGAATTACTACCCATATCACTGACGTCGGTTTGCAGTAGGATTCTGTGGGGTATACTGTGTTCGAACATTATGAATTATGTCGAAGATAACGGTCTGTTGACACACAGTCAGTACGGACTGGAAAATATCGTTCTCGTTAAACGAAACTAGTTCTTTATTTGCATGAAATGTGCTAGCGACACGGGATCTCGAAGTGATTCCACGTTTGTAGAGTTCCAAACTGCTTCTGACATCGTTCGTGACAAGAGAGTTCTAATCAAATTGCATACCCATGGAGTATCGCTTTAGTTGTGTGACTGTATTCGTGATTTCCTGTCAGAGAGGTCATATACCCAGTACTCGACGAAAAATCATCGAGTGAAACCGACGTGCTAGCCAACGTTCCGAAAAGAAGCGTTATCAGCCTACTTCCGTCCCTTATGTACTTAAAAGACATAGGAGACAATCTGAGAGCCCTTTTAGACTGTTTGCTGACGATGCTGCCATTTACATTCTATTAAAATCTTTAGAAGATCAAAACCGTTTTTAAAATGGTTTAGGCGCGATATCTGTAAGGTGCAAAAAGCGGCAATTGTCACTGAATAAGGAAACGTTCGAGGTTATCCACTTGAGTACAAAAAGAAATCCGTTAAATTTCGGTTACGCGATAAATCACACAAATATAAATGATGTCAAAGTGGCTAAATACCTAGGAATTACAGTTGCGAAGAACTTAAATTGGAACGATCACATAGATGATTTTGTGGGGAACTCAAGAAAAAAAAAAAAAGACTTCGATTTATTGGGAGAACGCCTAGCAAGTGCAACAGCTCTGTTAAAGTGACTGCCTGCACTACGCTTCTTCATCTTCTGCTAGAGTATTGTCGTACTGTATGGAATACTTACCACTTAGGATTGACGGAGGACATAGAAAATGTTCATAGAAGGGCAGCTCGTCTTTTATTATCTGAAATAGGGCAGAGAGTGTCACGAGTATAATAAGAGTTCGGATGACAACCATTAAAACTAAGGCGTTATTCGTTGCGGCGAGATCTTTTCTCGAAATTTCAGTCACGAACTTTTTGGTCTGAATGCGAAAACATTTCATTGTCGCCTACCTACACAATGACAAATGACCATCAAAATACAAAAAAGAGAAATCTGGGCTCGTACAGAAAGATTTAAGTGTTCATTTTTCCAACGTGCTGTTAAGGAGATGAACGGCAGAGAAATAGTCTGAAGGTGTTTCGAAGAACCCTCTGCCAGACACTTAAGTGTGAATGCATGTAGATGCGGATAAGGCATAATTTGAATATTCCTTCTTGCATCGTTTTGAATTAAAAGTTATTTTAGCAGTAATCGGTAGTTCAAACTGCGAGTGCAAGTAATCTTAATTTGCGATATATCTTCTCGAATTCTATCAACCGCAATGATGGAAATTTAGTGGTTTATTGTAAGAACATACAGTCAAAATCACAGTACCCTGTTCTTAAAATTAAGTTCCCCCGACAACGGTTGATCGAACTATCTTGCAGTTTCTAAAAAGTAATTCTACCACTGGTATGTGAGTTTGGTCGTTACTACTTCCTATACTATGCATCAGTAATCATTGTGACTGGTGCATAGAAATATCTACTCTTGTACTGCGTTATTATAAAATCGAACAACTGGAGTAAAGGAATATCACACTTTCATCCAGTTGACGATATGGTCGTTTGAGACGAACTACAGGTTCCGATTGTGGAATGCCAGACAGATATTGCTCATGTTGCCTCCAAAGGAATCAAGTAAGGAAAACCACAAACACCTTAAATATAAACAGCCGGAAGGGAATCTGAACCTGGTTCTTTACAGAAAGTAGTTCGATATTTTCCTTGTATTTAAGAATGTGCAACTGCTCTCCGTCGAGGACAATGTTCGAAAAAACGAAATACGTTTAACGAATGTAGAATACACAGTTAAATTTTAATTTTTGTTTAATCAATCAGCATATGAAATAAGCATCATATTTTTGTGCTACCAGCTGGGCATAAACTCTTTTGCAAAAGGAAGCGAAATAGTGACCTTCATTAAACAATGTGTTCACTTGAGGCACAAAATGGAATAACGCGAGAAGAATAATACAAATGCCAGGGCACTGGAACGCAACTGGCAGTTCTCGCATTATGTATGAAAACAAAGAAGGCTTTTATTTCCAGCTACGTAAACATCCTCACACTAAACATGATGAAACGAATTAGTTTTTTCTTAATGTGTAACATTTCATTAACCTGCATTTTCATTCTACAGTGGAAGTCGCGTGGACAAAATAGTATTTCCTAACTTGTCTATTCAAGTGTTTTTATACTTAAAATTCGTGATACATTATGCATTCAGTTTATAAAATTGCTGTTAAAAACAAGGTTACCTTATACCGTTTTCCTTTACTCTTTTCATTAATGATTTCCTTATTGAAAGTTTCTTATTATTAAAAATTACTCACCCATGTAGAATGTCACGGTGCTAACATTTATAAAAGCTAAGCATGCTTTCTAAGACGGACAAAGTGATTGTGTTTCGGAAAAAAATCTGTTACTGTATTTTTAACCTCTGGTCTGCCAAGTGGCATCATAACCGATATCGGATGTTGAGAAACTCGTTGTCGGAAGATATATTTAAACAGAAATCAAATAAAGAAACATCCGTTCACGGTAAGTTTCCGAGAATCCGAATCTGGTTACGATCCCACTGTGTCGGCCTAGGGTGGAAAATTACAGTGAAACCATTTTACTAAATTTATCTGACCTGAGTGCAGACTTGTCGCTATTATCCCCCTCTTCCACTTTCTCCGTTTCTCACGGATAATTTTCCATGAGTGCCTCTCTCCATTTATTAAGATCTACTAATGTGTTAGTACTACAGTTTGTTCCTGTTAACAATTTCACTAGATAATTTGTTTTTTTCACTTGCGGTGATACACATGTTTTATCGTACAATGAAGGACCGGATGTTTCAGCTGCTGAGAATTCTTCTGGGTTGTATGGCCATGGTCCATGAAACTTTTCTATCCTTGGCGTTTCGTTCAAAGCTACGTTGGACGTCTTCGGAGGCGCAACCAGGAGTACCTCCGAAGATGTCCAACGTAGCTTTGAACGAAACGGCAGGCATAGAAAAGTTCCATGGACGACGGCCATACAACCCGGAAGAATTGTCAGCAGCTGACACATATTTTAGCTGAAGGATTGAAAACCCGTAAGCGAAAAGATATTTGCGAAATCGAGTTTAGTTATTCCGTCTTTTGTCCTGTTGACGCAATATAGTCCACATTATTTGTACTTCGAACCACGGGTTAATATTTCGAAATTTTTCTGTATGTTTGATGTTGCTGTTGGTGTAATTCGGGTCTTTCCGATGAGACATAGACTGCAGTTCGAGATTTTACGAACATATATTGTAAAATTAAACTTTGCAGTTACAATAATGACACCACGATTGAATCTACAGGTAGTTACTCCCATTTTTCATGGATTTATCCTAATGTGGAACAAAGTTTCCTATACATTCTCTGTAGAAGTGCGAAGTTTGTCGTAGGAGCTGCTGTTTCACAGTGTCACGCACGGCTTGTTCCTTTGAGGCACTGACCTTTCACGTCCTCTTTTAAGGGACCAAACACGAAATAATCGGAGGGCGATTGGTCCATACAGTAATATTCGGCACCTACCACTGGAGAGAAATAAGAGTCTCTAGTGCTGCACCAGCAGTGGATTGTCATATGATGACGCAAAATTACATGATGTTAGAATTTTCTTGGTCACCTAAGTGCCCAAGAAGAAAGGGTTGGTCACAGTAGTGACGGGCACCGATTGTGGTCTCAACGGATGTCCACACAAACATCAATAACATCTTGATCTCGAAAATGAGCTCAACGTTTTCCCACGTCACAGCAGACGCCTGAAGTTTCGTGGCTAGGATGACGATGGACGTCTCCACCCTTGACGCATTCATTATGTTGTTGGAAACTATGACACCACATTTCATCCATTGCCATAATGCAATATATAACTACTGTCCTATCATGCTACAGGATTGGTCACGTCTGTCTGTCTACTCGCTCCGAATGTATTGGGGGACCTATGCACTCAGAATTTACTCCACTTATCTGCACAGAATCAAATCTGCGATACGGCGGCAGTACTTCACCAATCTTTCCTTCGCACTATTTAGACCATTCTGAAACTGGGCACAGCACTTCAGAGTAAGAAAAAACTGAATGAAGGAAGCAGTATCAGTGTTCGACGTCCAGGCGACGATGACATAATTAGATACGGAGCGTAATGTCAGGTCTAAAACAAGATTTACTAGTTTTTTGTAAATATTGACGTTTTTACACAGTCATTAGAACTCACTAGAACATCTCTACTCCGTCGCTGACGGAATTTATTTCATTTCTTGTCTCGTGTTGATGAGCGACATAATCGAATTCTGACTTCACCTTTTCCATGATTACCATTGAAGACAGTGGGTTGCCAAAGATGACGGATTCATTAAGTCACTATATTCAGAATAAAATTTTTTCTACGGAAAGGCGGATGACCCTTAGGACGTTGCGATTCATGTACTTTATGCAACTGCATGTTTGAATCATTAAAGTTAGGTAAAACGTACCTCTAAGCATTTCTCACTTACGTATTTAGTCAATCTCCATTCACTCATTGTTAACGACCCTGATATTTATCTGATTTTAATTAAGACATAAGAGAGTAAGAAATTTATTGAGTGATGTTTCCGCATAGTAGATAATTGGCGACTGCGAGAATAGAAAAGCAAATGACATCACACGTGGAATAGCCGTGGCTGCAAGCGCTGTTTTATCTGACTTACACACTGATCAGCCAGAACATTATGGCCATCTACGTAAGAACCGGTATGTCTACCTTTGGCACGAATAACAGCGGCGATGCCTCGTGGCATGGAAGCAGTCAGGCCTTGGTAGGTCAATGAAGGGAGCTGGCCCAATATCTGTACACAAAAATCACGTAATTCCCATAATTTCTGGGAAGGGTGTGGGAGGGGGGGAACGTCAATGACGTCTGACGCCACGTTCAATCACTTCCCAGATGTGTTCCACCGGGCTCAGACCTGGCGAGTTGGGGACAGCATATCAATTGGAACTCGCCAATGTGTTCCTCGAGTCACTCCATCACACTCCTGGCCTTGTCACATGGCGCGTTATCGTGCTGGAAAATGCCACTGTCGTCGGGAAACGTGATTGTCATCAATGGTTGTAGGTGATCTGCAACCAGTGTGCGATACTCCTTGGCCTTTCACGAGTTCCACTTTACCCATGGAAGCCCACGTGAGTGTTGTCCAGTTCACCTGAAAGTTATCTCCGTCCCACTTATTGACACCGTTAAGGAGCTGTTCCTCTGGAAGACCACCGATTCTCGCCCTCCCATCGGCTTGATGAAAAACGTATCGGGATTCATCACACCATGCAGCAACGCTCAGCGACAGCCGCAACGTCCTGTGCCGATGGTCACACTTCCGTTTCAGTTGTAGTTGCCGACGTCGAGGTGTTAATTAGCACATGCATGGGTCATCAGCTACAGAGGCCCATCGTTAAGTATGTACGGTGGACAGTGTGTTCTGACACACTAAAACTCTGCCAGCATGAATGTATGACATTAGTTCCGCCACAGTTCGCACCACGTCCTGTTTTACCAGTCTGCCCAACCTACCACGTCCGACATCTGGAACGATTGTTGGCCGCCCAAGCCGAAGACGTCTGGAAGTGTTTTCCACTTGGTTTCGCCACGTCTTGAAGACACTCACCATACCACTCCTCGAACAAATGGTTCAAATGGCTGTGAGCACTATGGGACTCAACTGCTGCCGGCCTATGTGGCCGAGTGGTTCTAGGCGCTACAGTCTGGAACCGTGCGACCGCTACGGACGCAGGTTCGAATCCTGCCTCGGGCATGGATGTGAGTGATGTTCTTAGTTTAGTTAGGTTTAAGTAGTTCTAAGTTTTAGAGGACTTATGACCACTGCAGTTAAGTCCCATAGTGCTCAGAGCCATTTGAACTTAACTGCTGAGGTCATCAGTCCCCTAGAACTTAGGACTACGTAAAGCTAACTAACCTAAGGACATCACACACATCCATGCCCGAGGCAGGATTCGAACCTGCGACATTGGCGGTCGCACGGTTCCAGACTGTAGATCCTAGAACCGCTCGGCCACTCCGGTTGACACTCCTCGAACACCCGACAAGTCGTGCAGCTTACGAAATGCCTCCAGTCCATCAGAACCTGATCTCGGTGAAAGTCAGATAGATTGCGCGTCTTCCTCATTCTATACACGGACAGCACATTCACTGATACTACACTCACCGTTCGTTTTTCTGACTAGCAGTCATTTGTCAGTAAGTGACGCTGATATCGTGTGTAAGGGCTTACATCGATAGTAAGTCGGCGGTCGTAATATTCTGGTTGTTCTGTGTAAAGGTGCACTATAACTGCAGTATCGTCCAGAAAGCGCGGTGCCAAACCAACGTATATCGACACCACAGATGTTAGTGAGGTATCGTTGCAGTCTCCCATGACATATGAGAGGCGCTCCTGGTGACCACACAACCCCTCTCAGCACAGTCCCAGTTCGAGACCTCAGCTACAGCAGTCACCATCATCGCGTTGGACAGTGACAGTCAAAACATCTGATGTAGTGTACGTTCGTAAATGTAGCATTTTGTACTGCCACAAAAAAGTTCTCTAGTCATTGTCAGCAGTAAACTATCAAGCAATCCTGTGGCCAAGAGCAGCGTCTAAGTTAAGTAAATCTTTTTTCATTTATGTAATAAAGTGAACTAATATTACATGTGCTGTAGTTTGATGGCCGGCGGCGGTGACTGATCAATTCTAGGCGCTTCAGTCCGGAGCAGCGCGATTGCTACGGTCGCAGGTTCAAATCCTGCCTCGGGCATGGATGTGTGTGCTGTCCTTAGGTTAGGTTAGTACGCCTGGAGAAATTGAAGAATCATAGGTTTAAGTAGTTCTAGGGAACTGACGACCTCCGATGTTAAGTCCCATAGCGCTCAGAGCCATTTGAATCATTTTGTTTGTAGTTTGACGGGCCTTCTCCCAGAGCAATCAGTGAACGCACAGTTACGGCTGGACGAAAGTAGTTTCTTCTGGTCACTGTAATAACAATTACCTTGACAAACATTTAGAACTTTGTAATATATTATGACCAGATGTAATCGGAATCATAAATTAACTTACATTTTTGCAGTTTTAAATCTCCATTTCACATTACTTTTATTACGAATGACGGTACAGTGAGTTCCCCCAGAAGGGCAAGGCCGAAGGAAATCAGTGATGACTTTTTCTCAGATAAGGTAGCCCGTCATTTTATTAAACGATTTAGGAAAACCACGAAAAAGGTAAATCTGTACGTCTAGATGTGGATTTGAACCAAGATCTTCCCGAAAGGGAGTCCATTGTCTTACCAATGCGCCACATTGATCAGTACACTAACTGTTCTGCGTTTGAATTTCATTTCTTCGTACAAGGTTTGCGTTCAACGTTACATTTCACTGTAATTAGGCTTTCGTGGCACAGTAGTTCAATTACGCAACACCGTACTTACTTTTACTTACGGCGACTCCATCAGGAGTTTCGTGTATATCAGCCACCAGACCAGTATTAATAACAAAATTAGCTTCAGCATTGGTCATAGATTTCTACTTCAACGACTAATGCTGAGCCTCCCTTTGTTATTAGTACTTTTACGCATCCAGCACATACCTCAGATGCTGCAAGTATTTGTTGTACGTGACGAAGCTGCCGTTCTTCTCGAATTTCCTGCATTTCTGCCACATCGCCAACTTGGTTGTCCCCAAACATCGTTATCAAATGGCAAATATTCCACCCTTTGTCTATGTTTTATTTGTAATGTACTGCTTACCATCTCTATAATCACGTTTTACTTTCCATGTCCATCTGTTTTTGGGTCAGGAATATTTCTACGCCACTTTTTACGCACCTTATGTGTACTACTGAAGGACTTGTGATCAAATGAGATAGAAGCGATAGCTAGCATTCGTTCAAAATTTCTAGAAACATTGAGAGCTGTGTAAACCAAATAAATATTTAAACTGATATATATGGAACTTATGAGAATGGAGATATACCATAAAATTTTTGGAAAAAGTTCGTGCAAGCTTTCCCGACAACAGCAGGTGCACGTAAGTGCGAGAGCTTCCGCCAACCGCGCATCCGTCTTACTCACAAGAAAAGCAAGGCACGTTCGTAGTATTTGTGGACCTAGAAAAAGCGTTACAAAACGTAAAATGTTGCATGATGTTCAACATGTAGAAACGTAGAAGCAAGCTATAGGGAAACTTGGTAATATACAGCAGGTACATGGCCCAAGTGGGAACACTAATAATGGAAGACCAAGAACAAAGCGTTTGGATTAAACATGGTATGAAACACGGATTCAAATTTTAACTACTGTAGATGAAATCTATACATCGAAGAAACACTATCGGATGTACAGGTTCAAGAGGAGAATTAAAATTCCAAGTGGAAAACATTAGTGGTAAGGTTCGCTGATTGATACCGTCAGTGATAGTGAAGAAAAATTACATGACTTCATGAATGAGTTGCACAGTTCAATGCCTTCAAAGTCTGGATTGAGACACTAAACTGAAGAAACGAATGCAGATTGTATTACATGTATTCCCCACTAATGTCTATGTACTTATGTCATCGTGATGGCAGCTTCTGTATTTCCATAGAAATGCATTCTTTGACGGTATCCCGGTGCCACTGGGGACAACGGCATGTAGTTTGTTTTGATGATGTAATAATTAACCCGACTGACGTCTTTCATTGCATCGAATAGGGTACAGCCGCTAAGAGTCAGATTTGGGGAATGAGAAGGATGTGGCAGTACAGCTCACGCAAGGTGGCAATGGTCTGGTGGCGGCCATGTGGTCGCGCATTATCGTGTTGAGGCAGAACCCTATGGTCCTATTTTACGTAGCGGCTTTGTTGACTGCGTTGGCTGAGCTGGTGCAGTTAACTGCAGTACCTGTCACTACTGAGGGTCGTATTGGAACCATCCGACCAGCAGTATCCCTTCCTGGTCCCAGAACAGAGTCGCCATTTGTTTCCTCACAAATAGTCCAAGTCATAACTTACTTTCTTTTATGTAGTGGAAGAACCGTGACTCGTCGATCAGACACTCCATTGCGCCAGATCTGCACTGTATTGTCGCATCAACCGTTGGCATTATCCGCATCCTTCTGTTCTTGCGCAATGGTGCACACGTCATCCTTATCTTAAAAATCTCGTGGATGATGGTGTGGAGGGTTCCCTGTGATAGACCTATGGCCTTCTCTAGTTTATCAAACGTGATTCGCCAGCGCCCCATTATCAAGTCGTTGACTCGTAGAGTATTATTTGATTTTCTTGCAGTTTCTGGACGCCCAGTGCTTTAACGCCTTTCGTCACAATCCCTGTTGTCTCTGAACTCTGATACCCAAAGGAAAAACAATCTACTAATTACTGCTGTTTCCCCATATTGGACTATTTACCTCACGTGGATGTCTTTCCTCCAGAGAAACTACACTGTCCAACACTGTTGGTCTGCTTCGATGTTGTCTTACTGGTGTCCACTCGTGGACTCGCAAGCTGGGTCAAGGGCTGTTGTAAAGTGCCAGCTATGGGAAGCAGCAACACCAACTTGTGGCCGTAAACATTATCACAATCTGTTTCACACAAACACCGACAAACTGCTTCTTTGGAGGAGTTATAGTGAAAGAACCAACCAAAATTGACAGAACTAAGTACATTTTCATGTTATTTGCCAAAATACATGTATAATTCTCTAAATTTACGCTCGGTGTAACAAGCGGCAGCTCTCTATAAATGTTGATACAGCCCATAGCAAAGAGACAGAACCCGATAGACTACGAATCCAAAGTTAGTGGTGAAAATCTGCAACACGTCGCCGGCCGGGGTGGCCGAGCGGTTCTAGGCGCTAGAGTCTAGAACCGCGCGACCGCTACGGTCGCTGGTTCGAACCCTGCCTCGGGCATGGATGTGTGTGATATCCTTAGGTTAGTTAGGTTTAAGTAGTTCTAAGTTCTAGGGAACTGATGACCTTAGAAATTAAGTCCCATAGTGCTCAGAGCCATTTGAACCATTTTTGCAACTCGTCAGCGTAAGAAAACGGTACATAAAGAGATATTCCGGCTAAACGTATACACCTCCAGTGTTTGAAGTCCATATCAAGCTGGAATGATGGCAGGAAGCGAACGAATTCAGGGAAGCTCTGCGAGGACCATAACTGGTCGCTAAAACCCTCAGTAAAGTACCAGCCCAAACGTTATGACCACCTACCTTTAGCTGGTATGTCAGCCTACGGCAATGATAACAGTGGAGACACGTCGTTACATGGAAGCAATGAGGCCTTAGTAGGTCGCTGGAGGGAGGGGACACCAAAAAAAAAAAAAACCTCTCTCGATTCCCGTAAATGCCGGGGAGCGAGCGATATGCTCTGAGGCCACGTTCAGTCACATCCCAGATGTGTTCGACTGGGTTCAGATCTGGCGGATTGAGGGGCCAGCACATCAATTGCAATTCGTCAATGTGTTCCTCGAACCACTCCATCACTCTCCGGGCCTTGTGACATGGCGCGCTGTCGTGTTGAAAAATCCCACTGCAGTTGGGAAAATTACCGCCATGAAGGGGCGTAAGTGGTTTGCGACCAGTGTGCGATACTCCTTGGTCTTCATGGTGCCTCTTGCAAACTCCTTTGAACCCATGGACACCCACGTGAATGTTCCAAAGGGCAAAAAGGAGCTGCCGCCAGCTTGTTTTCGCACCACAGTACGGCTGTCAAGCAGCTGTTCCACTGGAAAATGACGGAATCGCGCCCTCCAATCGGCATGATGAAAAAGGTATCGGGATTCATCAGGCCATGCAACGCTCTTTCACTGACTCGACGCCCAGTGCCGATGGTTACGTGTCCATTTCAGTAGTAGTTTCCGATGTCATGGTGTTAACATTGGCACACACATTGGTCGTCGGCTGCGGAGGCCCATCGTTAGGTTCAAAAATGGTTCAAAATGGCTCTGAGCACTATGGGACTTAACATCTATGGTCATCAGTCCCCTAGAACTTAGAACTACTGAAACCTAACTAACCTAAGGACAGCACACAACACCCAGCCATCACGAGGCAGAGAAAATCCCTGACCCCGCCGGGAATCGAACCCGGGAACCCGGGCGTGGGAAGCGGGAACGCTACCGCACGACCACGAGATGCGGGCCCCATCGTTAGGAGTGTTCGGTGCAATGTATGTTCAGACACACTTGTACTCATCCCAGCATTAACGTGTGATGTTATTACCACCACATTTCACCACCAGTCCTGTTTTACCAGTTTGCCCATCCTACGACGTCCAACACTGGTAATGTGAAACTTCCTGGCACATTAAAACTGTGTGCCGGACCGAGACTCGAACTCGGGACCTTTGCCTTTCGCGGGAAATTGCTCTACCGACTGAGCTACCCAAGCACAATTCACGCCCCGTCCTCATAGCTTTAATTCCGCCAGTACCTCGTCTCCTACCTTCCAAACTTCACTGAAGCTCTCCTGCGAACCTTGCAGAACTAGCACTCCTGGTAATGTGGTTGGTCGCCCAACCCCACGGCGTCTAGACGTGGCTTCACCTCATTTTCGTCACTTGTTGAAGACACTGAGAACAGGACTCCTCGAACAGCCGACAAGACGTTCAGTTTCCGAAATGCTCGTGCCGAGCCCCCGTGCCGTCACAATCTGCCTTCTGTCATACTCAGATAGATTGCGCGCCTTCCCCATCCCACACAAGGATAGCACGCTCACTGATGTTACAGGCACCGTGTGTGTGTCTGGCGAGCAGTCATTCCTAACCAGGTGACGCTGCTATGCCCTGGACAAGTTTATACAGACAGTAGGTCGGTTTTCATAATGTTCCCACTGATCACTGTGTAGCACAGATGCACAGAGAACAGAAATGGAGACCTATGGCAAAGAGGCTAAGTTCTTTGCCTAAGGGTAGGATTAGGTTACATGCAGCTTTGTACTGGCGTACAAAGCTTACAGGATAGCTATGGAGAAGTATATACAATAAAATGGCATTTGAATGGTAATGGCCTTCGCAACACTGTCCTCGTCGATTACCATCAAAGAAAAGGTCACCCAACGACATTGCGTCAGTTGCAGGAGCACAAAAATCTCAGTCTGACAAATAATTTTGAAAGGAGCCTACGACGCCTTAATGTTTACTTAACAGCCTCCTACGAATATTACCAACTTTCGCGTTTCTGGCGGTATTTCCACTGAGACTATAATCTGCGGATATTAAGGCATAGTAAAAGATCGTATTGCTCTGTATGTTGTACTTGCCTGACTTATTCACTCCAGTTACACGGTTTGTCCCAGCACATTAAGAGACAAGGCATCAGTTCTCGATCAGGTGCCTTTGAAATGGAGGTGACGTTGTAGAGATTTCGCAGGTGTTACAGTTATTTTATTCACGACATTGGCTTGTGGGTAAAATCAAAATCTTCATCTCAAAGTCACGTGCTCACAACGATCTGTACCCCACACGCAGTGTAATGGATATATTTTACAATAAGACTTTTCATACAAAACTAAAAATAAATAAGAAGTAATTAGTCTTCACTGCTCGCTTACCCCACGTCAAGATTTTACACATATCGCTTCCTGGGGCATTGTTCATAGCAAGCCCGCTACACACAAAATGGTTTATGCTGCTCATATATTTTCTTTTTTTATCAAAGCTATTGCCACATTCTTTTAATGGAAATGAAATGAGCGTTTGGCGTGATTGGCCGGGAGGCCCCTTGCGGAGCAGATCCAGCCGCCTTGGTGCAGGTCTTATTACATTCGACGCCACATTCGGCGACCTGGGGACCTGGGAATGAAATGATGAAGACAACACAACACCCAGTCCCTGAGCGGAGAAAATCTCCGACCCAGCCAGGAATCGAACCCGGGCCCGTAGGGCGGCAATCCGTCACGCTGACCACTCAGCTATCGGAGCGGACATTATTTTAATGAACGCTTTCAAAAGCGTTTATTAATGGGAGACCCTTTATCTTTTTGTTGTCTCTAATTTGTTTTCTTTAATTAATAAATTATTTTGAATTATATGTTTTGGCCCGCTAACCGTATCACAGTAGCCAATCAGGATGTAGCATGTTCTGCTGCTCCAACATCAGCTAAAAGCAGGGGCTCACCGAACTGTAGAGCCACGTGCAGACTAACATGGCCGGCCGTAGTAGCCGAGCGGTTCTAGGCGCTACAGTCTCGAACCGCGCGACCGCTACGGTCGTAGGTTCGAATCCTGCCTCGGGCATGGGTGTGTGTGATGTCCTTAGGTTAGTTAGGTTTAAGTAGTTCTAAGTTCTAGGGGACTGATGACCTCAGAAGTTAAGTCTCAGAGTGCTCAGAGCCATTTGAACCATTTGGCTAACATGTTGCAGCTTTCGTTGATCACAAGAAACCAAAAATTATTTAGTGTGGCATTGGTTGCCTGATACAACACGTAAGATCCTTTGGATGAAAGAAATTAATCACAGCTGCAAGAGCCATAAATGTTACAAACCGTACCAACACTTGCCTTAAGTGATCATATATATTATTTCGCAAGCCGACATCCCTTTTTCTCAATCCATAACGATCGTACAGCGATGGATGAGATATAATTAGAAAGGTTTCCAAACCGGCTTATGACAATGCGTACAAGTATTACACTAAAACTTTCTATTTCTGGAAAATTTTAATGCAAAAGAAACTTTTAACTGACAAAGGCAAAAGATCAACAAGGATACTCACCTTGAAACCTATATTTTAAAAAGGTAACTTATTAACCACGAATATGAGACTTCCTTTTCATATCATCTCATTACAAATACCATTTTATTTTTTAACGTACTTATTAACTGTATAGTTTGTATAAAATATTGTCACAGATAACAAACGTGACCACTACGATAGTCCATTATCTCTGCCTGCCTTACAAGCTAACGTTTCTAAGCAAATATTCTTTCCGAAACAACAAACATATCATTTCCACGTTGAATTGTGCTTTACCTATTGCTACTCGTTCCTAAAGTGCTTACATAAAGTATGAGGCGCCATTGAAATCTCAAAATGGAGTTACAAGCTTATTGTGGCCTAAGTGATAAACCAGGGAAAAAGCGGACACTACATACTAAGCTATAGATTTTACATTTTCTACAGTTGTGAATCCGTGCACTGACAACCGATTGCATCCTGTAGAATTCTTATATTCACTAGATACGTCAGGATTACCGGCTCAAAAACTTTTGCTGAGGAAATTACTTTGTCTTGTTGATAAGAAACGTGAATGCTAAACAGGACTCAGTCAGTGGAGCACGCATTGTTGTAACAAAACTCAATGAATTTACAATTTGTATTCAGCTGATTGATACCGAGAAAACTGTTCGAATATTACGAATAAAGTTAACATCATCACATCCAAACACGCTTTTCCAGTTGAGAAGAATTCTATTAAAACTGCATTTGCAATCGCGGGCAAATGCTTCAAAGAGCAGGACTTTATTGGCCGAATCCCGTCTTTACTCAAGAACAATTTTATGTAGCCTTTCCAAGCGTAACTAAATCAGTTAACATTTTTGTATCCCTTGAAGAAGAATAAAGTACACTAAGGTTACATTCCTATGACAAATATCGTTTACAGAGAGGTATTCTAATGCTCTGTAAAGAATTTTGTATAAAATTATGTACATGGTAATGTATAGATGAGGATGTAACATATTAATGATTATCATTTCACGACATTTAGTTCATTTTAAACATGTTTTCTTCTCATTGCCACAACTACCGTTATTCTAACGACTGCAGTTACTCCAAATACTGTCATTATTTAAAATCATAAAAGTGCGAAAGTTTCGCACTATCCTCTGGTTTAAGAGTGATTTAAGGGAACTATAGAAAATCTAAATCTGTAATTTTCTGGCAGATTACATTCGTGAGCAGAATCTTGTCTTTCCTAGAAGTGCTCTGAGCTATACAAAACGCTTCTGTCCAGCTCCAGTTTTAGATTTATGTTTCTCCCGCTTTCGAATCTGGTGGAAATGAAGCTTACGGGATGTGGAATGACCCGCGCCTAGATCTATCGGTAGTGCCAGGGAAAGGGAGCTTATGGGCTCAAGTTTCCGTCCAGCATATAATTTAATTTATCGAAGTTGTAGGACAGCACACACGCACACATATCAATACAAAGGAATGAAATGATTTAACCACTTTGCACTTTTCACGGGGGGGGGGGGGGGCGAGGAGGCGGGTCGGCTGTTTGAGAAATCATCCGATGGAACCAAGGTAAGCTAATTAAAGACGAAAGATTTACGAAGAAATGATAGCCATGGTTTAACGTCCCGTCGACGATGAGGATTGGAGGTAAGATGGAGAGTGATATTGGCCTTTCCCTTTCAAATGATTCGCCCAGGAGTTACCTGAGCGAATTTGAGAAATCACGTACAGCATTAATCGGGATGGTAGGACGAGAATTTGAACCACACTCTTACCGAACAGGAGTCCAGGGTCATATACTACTGAGTCACATCGCTCCGTAAGAGCACCTGATCTTCCTTACCCAACATCATCTCGAGAAAATAAAATGCCTTTTCTCGAAGGACGTCCGTTCAAAGTCCCCAAGCACCTCTGATACCTGCTACTTGGCTTGTGGCTGATCCCTTAGATCTTTAGCTTTCTGCCATAAAGTGTTTACAATTATGACTCTGAAGGACTCAGGGCATTTCGGTAATCACTCAGAGAGATCCACAGTAACTATCTAAGGATACGATCTGTCGATATAGATTATAAAACATTCGTGGAAATTCATCTGGAAATTTTTATTTATAATGCCACTGAAGCAACCATGTTCCTGAACCTTTACACGAAACGCACAGTCGTAACCTAACTTTCTAAACGGAAAACGTATTTTCCGTCTTCAGCTAGTGTTGGTTGGTTGGTTGTTTCGGGGAAGGAGACCAGACAGCGAGGTCATCGGTCTCATCAGATTAGGGAAGGGCGGGGAAGGAAGTCGGCCGTGCCCTTTGAAAGGAACCATCCCGGCATTTGCCTGGAGCGATTTAGGGAAATCACGGAAAACCTAAATCAGGATGGCCGGACGCGGGATTGAACCGTCGTCCTCCCGAATGCAAGTCCAGTGTCTAACCACTGCGCCACCTCGCTCGGTCAGTTAGTGTGGTGACACTGTTCTAAAAATCGGATGTTCGTGCTTAGGCAATGCAATCTGTGTGCTGTTACCTCGCTCCATTTGGGTAGGGCTTTAGGGCTGATTGTACAAATTCCTGTTATCAGTCGGTTAATCTGTAATCTCGGAATGCAGCGGGAAACGTGTTTTAACAAACCGGAATAACGCCTAACTGGAGTATAAACTCGGGATAATTTAACTGGCGTTTTCGGGGCGGATTTGCAAGTTTATCTGGCTTAACTGGGGGATATTTTTGGCGACGGGAGGAACAATTACAGAGTCCAACTCTGACTACGAGATTATGGCAGAATTCTTTGTCGGAATGAGAAAGGAGAGTAAAGTTAAACGTTGTCCCAGTTATATTGAAGAATATATCTAGATTTCGTCTGGGGAAATAAGCAGTCCGATGTCTTTAACATCTTGTCAGTTAGAAACTGGAGCATACAAGTGAAAGATCAGACTATTATCGTGTTTCCTAACATATACTGTGTATTTGTAGTAATATACATTTCATATCAGTATTGGTGAATAATATACCATCGTGTAATTTAAATAAACTTTGTGAGTGAATATAACCATTGGTACCGAAACAGTCTCGTTTATCTGGCAAAATCTCGTCATTCCTGGCCTCCATTAGTTTGAGTTTTCGTGTAGCAGTGCGTTTAATGGAAACTAGTGTCCCAAATTCACTCGGCCACATCACTTGTATAGTATATATAATATTGTTCACTCTTATCTCCCATTGGAACAACAACTTTACATCATATAGTGGAAATATTGGGACAAAGGCCATTATTGCTTCAGAGCTACAAAATTGCCTCCCGCGGAGCATTATTCCCATAACATGTAAACTACACTACTGGCCGTTAAAATTGCTACACCAAGAACAAATGCAGCTGATAAACGGGTATTCATTGGATAAATATATTATACTAGAACTGACATTTGAATACATTTTCACGCAATTTGGGTGCATAAATGGCCTGTACAGGTACAGCTGCCCATGAAGATTCAACACGATACCACAGTTGATCAAGAGTAGTGACTGGCGTATTGTAACGAGCCAGTTGCTCGGTCGCCATTGAACAGACGTTTTCAATTGGTGAGACATCTGGAGAATGTGCTGGCCAGGGCAGCATTCGAACATTTTCTGTACAAAGAAAGGCCCGTACAGGACCTGCAACACGCGGTCGTGCATTAACCTGCTGAAATGTAGGGTTTCGCATGAATCGAATAAAGGGTACAGCCACGGGTAGTAATACATCTGATATGTAACGTCCACTGTTCAAAGTGCCGTCAATGCGAACAAGAGGTGACCGAGACGCGTAACCAATGGTACCCCATACCATCGCCCCAGTATGTCGATGACGAATACACGCTTCCAATGTTTCACCGCGATGTCGCCAAACACGGATGCGACCATGATGATGCTGTAAACAGAACCTGGATTCATCCGAAAAAATGACGTTTTGCCATTCGTGCACCTAGGTTCGTCGTTGAGTACACCATCGCAGGCGCTCCTGTCTGTGATGCAGCGTCAAGAGTAACCGCAGCCATGGTCTCCGAGCTGATAGTCCATGCTGCTGCAAACGTCGTCGAACTGTTCGTGCAGATGGTTGTTGTCTTGCAAACGTCCCCATCTGTTGACTCAGGGATCGAGACGTGGCTGCACGATCCGTTACAGCCATGCGGATAACATGCCTGTCATCTCGACTGCTAGTGATACAAGGTCGTTGGGATCCAGCACGGCGTTCCGTATTACCCTCCTCAACCCACCGATGCCATATTCTGCTAACAGTCATTGGATGTCGACCAATGCGAGCAGCAATGTCGCGATACGATAAACCGCAATCGCGATATTGTACAATCCGACCTTTATCAAAGTCGGAAACGTGATGGTACGCATTTCTGCTCCTTACACGGGGCATCACAACAACGTTTCACCAGGAAACGCCGGTCAACTGCTGTTTGTGTATGAGAAATCAGTTGGAAACTTTCCTCATGTCAGCACGTTGTAGGTGTCGCCACCGGCGCCAACCTTGAGTGAATGCTCTGGAAAGCTAATCATTTGCATATCACAGCATGTTCTTCCTGTCAGTTAAATTTCGCGTCTGTAGCACGTCATCTTCGTGGTGTATCAATTTTAATGGCCAGTGGTGTATTTGTTTGTATTCAAGCTACCTTAAACAGTGTATAATTAACAGGATACTTAGTAGCTTTTGTTTTCGTCCATATTTAACATAAAATAATAGTTTGCGTTGTAATGGCATTGTCATTCACCTAATATGAATTTTGTTTGTAGAATCTACATAATTATAACATGTGGAAGCCGCGGGTGGCAAGCTGTGTTTTTAAATTTGTCTGGAATTGTCTGACGAATTGCCTCATGTAGTCCTTTTTTTCTGTCAGAAATTGTTCCACCAATGGGCCAGATACTACTGACACTCAGATACTTTGCCTCTAGCTATTTTCTTCTGTTCACTGGTAACTTCGTTGTTATAGACAAACGGACAGCCAGCAAGATAATTAAAAGGATGTGTATGGCAATGAGCAGCATGCACAAGAAACAGTCTTGTTAATTATTTCAGATCCTTGTTGGAATCAAATTAAAAGGAAAGACAGATGTTCGTAGAGTAATATATTTTTGTTCTGAAAACATTTGTTTTATTTTTTATTTTCCAATGATAATTTTGAGCTTTATGCTCTTTTTCTAAATAATATAATTCTTACTCCTTCCTCTGATTCTTTGCATGCTACATTTGACGTAGCGCCATCTACAACATGGAATTCTTTCACATTTGATAGTAGGTATTTCACACTGAAAAAAATTGACAAATTTTTAGCTGAGATGATTGCACAAAACAAGGAGGAACTCAGTGAACGTGTCTCATCTCCTGTTACTTGCCCATCCTCCCAGACTACATGTAGCTGCTAGAGACGATTGCACAAGTTAAAATTATGCATACAATAGTTACTGTTCCGCAGAAAGTTAGGTCAGATACAATAACAACAGCCTTTAGTTTTGATATGTGCTATAGGTACGTTTCTACTCCAGCAGTATAAAGAGTGTGCTAGTTGTTCATTGTAAATATTGGCAACTTATTAATGATATGTGCCACAATCTAATCATTAGTAATCATCACATGACTGAAATAGGGTATATATATGCCAAAGAACACCAAAACTGGATGCACAAATATATTCAGTAATTCAGCAAATATACTTTTTGCAGGTCTCCTATTGGCTGCTGGAATAAATTAAGTATTCTAAGTCATCAATGCAGCTGGAACCTAGCCAGTAAAAATCTCAGAATTGATCAGCAAATCAATCTCCAAGATGTCAGTACTGTCAGAGTTTATTTGAGACTCTGAAAAGAATAGAAAAATATGCAATGAAGAGCAAACAGTAATTATTTTACAAAGCAGACCACATTTCAAAATTGCTTCTACATTATGTGTGTACTGCAATTCATTTGTCATCCACCCTACAAATACAGTTGATGGAATGTTATCTTACATAGAAATGTTTCATCTGAATCGAACTGGTTGTGGCGTCCTTTTGTTGACAACTTCATCACGTCGTGTGTACACAATTTGGCCACGTATGGGCTACCACCAACTTGTAGACTCTGTTACCTTTTCTGTGCATAATACTTAGGTGTTCCTTTCTTTAAAAACCGTACTTCAGTTATAGATGCTCTGTCCATCTATTTGAAGCTGTTTGCGAATTGAAACTGTTGCATATTTTTCCTATGCTTTACTCGGAAATTTAGAAATATCTCTTACTGATCAAACAACAAATATCTGTTTCTTCAACTAATTACAGAATAGATCGTTACGTTGTACTCAAAGTACCATACAAGCCGAGTTAAATGTTTTGCACTAATCTTTTCATTGCTTGAGATCGCTTTAGTTTTCGTGTTTTCCACTGCGCTCTTGAGCTCGTTTCCATAGTAGACCAGCCTGTAAGTACCCTCAAAATAATTATTGTCATCTGGAACGCTTATCGCTCGTGTTAAACACGCTACTTCCGCAGACGACAACTAAATAAATATGAAATAGATGCCCGGAAATATACAGCTTGCTCCGTCGCTGTCGCCAACTTAACTGTATGGGACCTGTACTCCTGGAATAAAATGCCATCGTACAATGCGCACTCCAATTTATACCATGATTAGCCTGTTCCTCAGTTAGCTGTTCCTGGGTTGATGCCCAGGTCGTACTACCGGGCCTTAGTCCACTGACGGAAAGGCCTTTTACACAATCTGTTACCAACTGGAAAGCTTGTGCAACTTAGGAAACCCCTGCTCGCTGAGCCAACCCTCCGGAAGTCATGCATAGAGACTTTCGTGAAATGTAAAGTAGAAATAGGGAACAGAATTCGTCCTTCCGTCAATTCCGCCAAATTTTCCGGAAATCATTTTGTGAGGAGCCTCTACGATGGCAAGTTCCTTTTTCTCTTCTTACCACTTGTCCTCTGTGGTGTTCAAAAGTTGTGGTGTTCAGAAGTCCGTTGTGGTCAACATCATTCGATTCGATGATGTACCTAGTACTACGAAATTGGAATGTGCTTTCTCCGGCTTGTAAGAAGTAGTGAAGTGTTAATATAGTATATTTTCGGATTATAATTACAGAATTGTCCGAATTCCTTATCTCAAATTAATTTATTATCGCTTTCGTTCCTTTGTACTAAACAGGCAGCAGTATTCACACTTTCCTTATGTGAGTAGCCTGTTGTGCATCATAACGTAAAACATTGTAAACCGTTGAAATTATGTTCTATATTTTTTATGTGACACAAAGAGAATCAAGATGACTGGAAAGGAATACATATAATGTCTGTCGCTATATGTGAGTGATAATATTATTTTGGAACAAAGCACAATGCACGAAAATAGATGTGAAGAAAAGTGACTTAATCAGTCGCGTGACACTACTGGTGAAAGCGGAATTAAGTGACACATGTCGATCTCATAGCTCTAGCTGCAACACTGCTATAGCCGCAAACACCTTAATGAAAGCAATAGTACGGTATATCAGGTAGGAGGAGCATGTGACGTCATTGTTATAGGTAATAGTTATTTCGCTTAATATTACCGTAAGGGTGTTAATCCTGATTTTTATAGTACATGTACGTTTGATAGAAATACTGCTCTACTCGAAACGATTTGTCTACGTCTGGTAGATATCTGCAGGCAGCATCTTCAGCTGCCTTCAGGCTCAGACACCCATTCATAAATCTCTCAAACGCGCATTTATATTCACCAGCGGTGTGAAATGTGAATTCTGAAGCACGAATTTTATATTCGGGAACTCTCCGACCAGCGAGAGCTAAATCCGATACCCCTAAAATTTATTGGCCAACCGTGGGACTGTTAAAAACTTGCGTGACGTATTTAATTATTTGAGACTACGTTCTGCAATAAAGGTAGTTTCTCGTGGCTCCCCATGGGAGATAACGATAGGATTTATTTTGCAAACGATGCGCTCAGAGTAAGTGAGGATGCCGGCTGAATTTACGATTTCTGCTTACACTCTTATAGTTTTCTAATAGTTATTCACTTGTAATAGAGACCTTAAAACCATAGCTGACATGAATAACAGTAAAATAAGGATATGTTAATCAGATTGTACAAAACTGAGATTCGTTCTATCTATCAATTTTCAGGAATTTCTTCCTTTCAAATCTATTGCCACTCATAGACACGTATTCATCTTAGCTGTTTATAACCGCTTCAGATGTGTTTAGGTCTCTTATTACTGTATCACTACCGGTTTCGTGGCGTTAAAGCCACATCTTCAGATGACATATGATTAAAACATTGGAGCGGAAAATCTCGGAATCTTTTTCCCAACATTCTTTGTCTGTCAACAGACAACGAATGTTGCGAAAAAAGATTCGTTGTCTGTTGACATTCAAAGAATGTAGGGAAAAAAGATTCCGAGCTTTTCCGCTCTTATGTTGTGATCATATATCACCTGAAGACGTGGCTTTAGAGCCACGAAACCGGTAGTTGTACAGTAATAAAGGACCAAAATACAGCTGAAGCGATTATTAATAACCAAGATGAGTACTCATAGCTGTGTTTCTTCACCTACAGGGTTATCTATATAAACATGTGTATTTTCCCTAAGGGTATAGAAGGAAAGAAGAAAGATTGGGGTTTAACATCCCGTCGACATCGACGTCATTATAGACGGGGCACAAACTCGGAATGTTTCAAGGATGGGTAAGCAAATCGGCCGTGATTTTTCAAGGAGAAGATCCCAGCATTTGCCTTGAGCAGTTTAGGGATCGTCGTCATCCCGACTGTGAGTCCAGCGTGCTAAGTACTGCGCTTCCTCTCTCGGTCGGATTTTAAAATATATGTCTGGTATGTGGTGTATGTAACTTTTTGATAGATGTGTCTTATTGATAGTGTTGTTCAGAATGGCCAAGCTAGGCAGTTGACCCAGGAGGAAGACTTAAGGGTAATAAGAATGCATACCTAGCATACAAGTGGTTTATTGGAAGAGGGGTGCATGGGCCCTACAAGGGAGTGAGACATACCTTAGGCTTTCCGTCTTTCGGATGTCAGGATCTAGGATCGAGGCGCCGCGGATCAGGGCCAGGAATAGAGAGAACCAGCAGCCTCTCAGGCTCGTTTCAGACCAACCCTACCTGATTTGACTTAGGGGAAAGTGATGGATCGTGTTGGAATGTGTTGCTACAACATCCCCACCAGCACCAACACTGGCAGTACGGCAGGTGTGCTCCTGTTTTCCTCGCCTGGCCTGGGTAGTTGTATCTGAAGGTATCGAGGCTGTTTCAATGCTTACTAATATTTATATTGTTGTAATCCACCCCGTTTAAATGGCACACACTGATTTTCGGTTCTTTAAATATCTCATTTCGTATATTAGTCGTGATGTTTTAGACTTTTAAATAGTTGTGCAGAAAAATTACTCGTTTCGAGCTGGTATAAACACATTTATTCATAAAATCCCATTATCCTGAAGAAACATGCTATGATAGCGAGGTTTCTCGAATGGTTAGAGTTGTTAGTTTAAAAGGTATTACGTATAGTATGAACGAATATTTGGTGGCACATCAATCGGAAGCTCAACTGACCTGAAATACCTCATTCCACGTCATATTCTTTTTCAGTCTATCTTTTTAATGACAGCATTTAATTACGAACCCACCATCGCTTCTAAGTTATCGTGATTCTGTACAAGCCGAGTTAGTTTGATAATTTCCTATCCAAGCAACAGGAATTGTATTACACCGTAATCTATTTTTAAAACGTAACAGCTAAAGTGAACTACTTACTCTAATGTACGGGGGACAGCCAATAATTAAATAGGGCAATTAACGCAGAAATGAAACAGTTTGTAACAGGAATTTTTCACTTTCACGCATTTAGATTGGCATCACTGGGAACAGCTGGGACAACTGACAAATAAACATTGATTTCTTTATAACCTCAGTATTGCATTTAAAGATGGCGGGTCCGCTTCAAGAATCCACATCAGTTGGGCTACTTTCAGTAATTCGTTTTTTGCATTCTGAAGGTGAGAAACTTGACAAATCTTTTCTCAAATGATTTTACAGTATGGTGAAATTTGTATGAAGCGCGGAAATTTTTACAATGGGTGAAAAAATTGGAAAACGGTCGGCCCTGAGCGACTGACGAGCAACGTCATGGCTGGCCAGTTGACGTTACAACACGCCCTGGCAACATTATTTGCGTAAACCGACGTATTACAGTTGCACGTATACCAAAAGCAGTTGCAAGAAATGCTGTGACAGTTCATGACACTGTCAGTAACAAGATCGAACACAGATAAGCCAGTGCAAGGTGTATCCTGAAATAATTGACACAGCAACACCAGGAACTACTGAAAAAAACTAGTTGGAAGATAGTGCCTCGTCCACACTACAGTCCATATTTCAATCCCTTGGATGTTCGTTTGTTTGGTCCACTCATGAATTAAGTGGAAAAAGTTTCAGCAATTACGAAGAGGTCAAAGAATTTGTGGGAAAGTGGCTCAGACAACAAGAAAAAGACAGCTTTGCATGAGATATTTTTAAAAAATAAAGTAAAAGCTACTTCATCGTTGGGGTAAATGTATTAATATTAGTGGGGATTATGCTGAGAAGTAGTAAAGTCTCAGTTCGTAAAAATAAACAGCTTTTTTTCTGCATCAATTTCTCATTTGAATTATGGAATTTGCCTAGTGCATTATTCGAGAATATTTATATCGGTTGTATTTTCCGTATACATCCAGTATTAGTTACTCTTTGATTACAATTTTTTACGACTAACGTTAAATCTAAGGATTCTTTTTGTTTCTGTTACATGTAAATGAAATACAGGTAGAACTCGGAAAACGTGGGAAACCGTTTATATGTGTTTTCTTTCCAAAAGTATTGCAGGAAATTGGACTACACATACGTAGCAGTTGTTATGATTCACTGTACTTGCTGCAGTGACATTATGACTATAGTGTCCTCCATACTGGGTCATCTGACAATTTTTTACCGTGGTGGTCACAAGGACTACATATGATTAGGCTATATGACCCTTTCGAAAATACATCGCATCCGATTCTTTTTTTTTTTTTTTTTTTTTTTTGAAAGGAACACCGCCATTTGATTGTATTGTTGTTTACTCAATTAAGAACCAGGTTTCTGGCTTTTATGCTATTTTCAAGGGACCGAGTTTATGTCATTTACATTTATTGCAGGAAATACGTTAATGACATAAACTCATCACTTGAAAATGGCATAAAGGGCCGAAACCTGGGTTGTAAGTAAGTAAACAACAATAAAGTCAAATGGCGGTGTGTTCATCCAAAACTTATTGTGTGACTATTGCTCAGCAATATAAAAAACTGTTTACTGTCTTTTGTGTTTCCTATGAAGACCTCAAGAAGAGGAAAGTGGTTAAGTTTCCGGAAGACCCCCTTATTCTTTTTACGTGACGCCCAGTAGCTGATGAGGTATTACTTCACTTTATTTTCACACATTTATTATCTATTGAATATTAGATGGCGTTACACACTTTAATAGCCCACTGTGATACATGCAGATGTCACAAGTTATTAATCATCATATTCTAGTGTAAGTAAAAACGTGTTATAAAAGTATAAAAAATCATGTGATATGGGTGTTATGAGGCTTACTTCTCCCTCTATTTCGAAGAACTTGTTGCAAATGCAACACAGGAAGTTTCTACGTGGTAGATACTCATTAATAAACCTCGTCGTCTATTTTGAATTCGGCACAGTACCCTGTCCGTCGCAAAGCACTAGAAAAAAAGGAGACCTGAAATGCTGGGGCGACACAGTACGGAAACGCTGCCTAGAATCCCAACTCGACTTCACAACGTTTAATGTCCGAGGGAGCAGCCGACTGCTGCCAGTAATTAGGCGTGGCTCCTGTCAGGCTGTTTCGAACTCCTATGTTGTATCCTAATTTTATTTCCATGTCTTTCGAGGGCCTTCCAAATACGTTCTGTTCGGAGCAAACAAAGAACAATATTTTGAAAGGGCGTTTCTGTCTTAAGTGAAATCTGCTCTCTGAAAAAGGAAACTATCATGCAGAAACAATTGTGCAGGAGTACTTCCAAAAAAGAAACGTCGAAAACTATCCCAGTGGCGTTGTGGTTTTCCTAGATATCCTGCAAATTATGATGCCCTGATACTGGTACGACTAAATGAAGTAATTTCTGTTAACATTTATTACCAAAAAGCAGCAATAAGGAATAGTTTCATTCGTGTAGTATCTAATATTCTGCAAATAATCTGCTTTTTCGTAGACGACTTTTTGTTCTTGAATCGTTACTGAATGAATTCTACAGCAGATGATTACCAGGTGTGGAAGCATGAAACCGTAATTTCCCTGCAGATGGTGCTAGCCGTAAGTGTAGATCCCGTGAGACTGCGTCTGCAGCACTATCTGCTCCCTGTATCAGCTGACGACGAAAGTCAATTCACAGTAACCAAAGTTTCATATATCAAACATGTAAACATGTCCAGTTTTGTGCCTATGAACTACTATTAGAGGACATCATTGGTTTTCTGTTATCATTTGAAGAAAACTGCTGCAGAATCGCATTGAATGCTTGTCGAAGCTTTCGGCGAACGTGCTCTTCGGTAAACACAGAGTTTCGAGTGATACAAAAAATTCAAAAGTGTTGATGTTGACGTGAGAAAAGACGAGCACTGGAAACCAACGAAAAAGGTCGAAAACAACGAATTGCAGGCCCTACTGGATGAAGATGATACTGCAATTAAACAAGAACTTGCGGAACAACTGAAAGTGACGCAGAAAGCAAATGATCGATTTAAGTCGAGCATTACGAGGAAAACGACCGGAATATTGGTCCATGATAACTCCCCATCACACACAGCAAAACGGGTCAGGGAAACCATCGAGGCGTTTACTTGGGAAATACTAGGGCATGCGGCTTCTTCTCCAGACTTGGCTCCGTCCAGTTATCATCTGTTTGCATCACTGGGACACGCTCTCTCCGAACAACGCTCCAATTCGTATGAAAATGTACGAAAATGGCTTTCTAACTGGTTCGCTTCTAAAGAAGAACTATTTTTTGGCCTGGCATTCATAGCCTGCTGGAGAGGTGTATAAATAGAACTGGAGAGCCCTTTGAATAAAATATTGTTTATCACTTTCAAATTATAGACGTGTAATTATTGCAGCCAAATACGGGTTTCATCCTTCTACGTCTGGTATATTGACACATTATTAGGATAGAGTGTAGTTATAAAATGGGCCTTTCATTTAGAATAGTTACCTATCAGAGGTAAGGCAAACAGAATCAATCACGGTAGTATTAGTTCGTTTCCTTCGAAACTGATGATGCCTGCACTGAAAGACCTGAGTCGAAACAAGGCCCCGGGAGTAGACAACATGCCGTTAGAACTACGGACGGCCTTGGGAGAGCCAGTCCTGACAAAACTCTACCATCTGGTGAGCAAGATGTATGAGACAGGAGTAATACCCTCAGACTTCAAAAAAAGTGTTGACAGATGTGAAAATTACCGAACTATCAGTTTAATAAGTCACAGCTGCAAAATACTAACGCGAATTCTTTACAGACGAATGGAAAAACTGGTAGAAGCCGACATCGGGGAAGATCAGTTTGGATTTCTTAGAAATGTTGGAACACATCAAGCAATACTGACCCTACGACTTATCTTAGAAGAAAGATTAAGGAAAGGCAAATCTACGTTTCTAGCATTTGTAGACTTAGAGAAAGCTTTTGACAATGTTGACTAAAATACTCTTTTTCAAATTCTAAAGGTGGCAGGGGTAAAATACAAGGAGCGAAAGGCTATTTACAATTTGTACAGAAACCAGAAGGCAGTTATAAGAGTCGAGGGGCACGCAAGGGAAACAGAGGTTGGGAAGGGAGTGAGACAGAGTTAGAGCCTCTCCCCGATGTTATTCAATCTGTATATTGAGCAAGCGGTAAACAAAAGAAAAATTCGGAGAAGGTATTAAAATCCATGGAGAAGAAATAAAAACTTTGAGGTTCGTCGATGACATTGTAATTCTGCCAGGGACAGCAAAGGACTTGGAAAAGCAGTTGAACGGAATGGACAGTGTCTTGAAGGGAGGATATAAGATGAACATCAACAAAAGCAAAACGAGGGTAATGGAATGTACTGAAATTAAGTTGGGTGACGCTGAGGGAATTAGATTAGGAAATGAGACACTTAAAGTAGTAGATGAGTTTTGCTATTTGGGGTGCAAAATAACTGATGATGGTCGAAGTAGAGAGGATATAAAATGTAGACTGGCAATGGCAAGGAAAGCGTTTCTGAAGAAGAGAAATTTGTTAACATCGAGTATAGATTTAAATGTCAGGAAGTCGTTTCTGAAAGTATTTGTATGGAGTGTAGCCATGTATGGAATTGAAACATGAACGATAAGTAGTTTGGACAAGAAGAGAATAGACGCTTTCGAAATGTGGTGCTACACAATAATGCTGAAGATTAGATGGGTAGATCACATAACTAATGAGGAGGTACTGAATAGAATGGGGAAGAAGAGGAGTTTATGGCACAACTTGACAAGAAGAAGGGATCGCTTGGTAGGACATGTTCTGAGGCATCAAGGGGTCTCAAATTTAGCATTGGAGGGCAGCGTGGAGGGTAAAAATCGTAGAGGGAGACCAGGAGATGAAAACACTAAGCCGATTCAGAAGGATGTAGGTTGCAGCAAGTACTGGGAGATGAAGAAGTTTCCACAGGATAGTGTAGCATGGAGAGCTGCATCAAACCAGTCTCAGGACTGAAGACCACAACAACAACAGCACATATAAATCAGCTACCATCAAACGAACTGATACATACTAATACGGGGATCAGAACACAATACTAGGTCTAGGTATCTATTTCCTTTGCTGTGAATTACGATAATTAATTACCGACTTACTAATTCCGTATTACCCATCGTTCGCCCATAATATTTTCAACATTTCTTAATAATACACAAAATTCTCCTCAGGAACGGACCCTTTAATTTTCTCTACCGATGTTCCACCGAGAGAGTCGTGACATTCAGAGATGTTAGCAAAACGAGCCTAAATTTTTCGTTGGACCGATGAGGACAGTTTACAATGGAGGGCATATTTGTGATTCGACTACTGTGTCATTACATCATTTCACTTCCATCACAGTACGCGCCTGAGGAAACTGTTAATTTTGCTGACATGAAGACGCTTCAGCGATCCAAGTCATGTTTACGGTCTGGACTGAATACTGAGACATAAATTCCGGTAACACCTGCACTTGTCTCTAGAATTCCGTAATTACACAGTGGTGTCCAGAATGTGACCTGAACGGAGCTAATCGACGCAGTTCACGTGCCCTTAATTATAGAAGTATGTTTGTCAGGTTGCTAGAAAAACGTGCCAATGAAGGGAACGGAATATACCTCTACAATTTTCACGCTGTCATGATTAATAACCACGCAGGACAATAAATCAGCCTAATGATCTACGCCTTTAACCCTGATAACGGCCTAAGTAGGACGAGAAAGACAATTCCGAAGACTATACAGGTGCGTCACATCCATCTGAAGCTACTCAATAGTTTAGATCTTTTAAAACTAACAATATGCGGAGATGTTGATTGCTACGTTCCACGCAGTGTTCCCAGTCGTCCTATTCGTATTTTATTGGTTAAGATCGTGTGAATTAGCAGGCGGTTCGAGATGCGATAGAGTGCTGTGTTTCCGTCAAATCAGGAATGGATACGTGCAGACCTGAGTAAACAGCTGATTTCATCTTCGAAGACAGGCTGCCCTCGGCTTGCTTGTCATGGACGTGTACAAGTAAAATAAAGGGATACACATGGTCACCTCGTATGCTGAAATAAACATTCTCGTTTATTTTCACCGTAATCTGAATGTGTGAGCCCATGTCGTGGTACGAAAATGGCCACAAAAACTTCACGGAACCATCTTCGGTCTGAACTGCATTTTCCACACATCGCTGATTAAAACGCATATTGCTTTGTCCATGCACTCGAAACCTTGAATCATTTTAAAAGGGGCAAAATCGCGAACGTCAGGTCGCACTGCTCGTCTTCAGTCAGCTAACTGCCGAGTTGTTTGGCTCAGTGAAGACATTGCCCGTTGTGGCAAATGTCCACTGCTACCCTTTGCAATCTTCCCTCGGAAACTGAGCTGAGCATTAACAGCAGCAGTAGCTGTCTGTTGTGAAATAGTTTGTCACTGACACGACTTGACACTAGTCTCAGTTAATTAGGATAATATATTACACTTTGTTACATGGTTGCGAATAGTAAACCATTCCACGTGCACACAGTGGAAAGCCCTCTTTGATACACCAAAAAATAGGGCAACTTCTTTCACGGCATACTCAGGAGAACATCCAAACACGGTATGTTCCATTTGTTATTCTGTCACTTTATCACTCATTAATTCCACGCAACCGATTTGCGCTTAGGAATGATTGCACTGCCATAAATTACATCACCCTTTGAGGGTGGCATGACCGCTGGTACCAGCTTCATACGATCTACAACGATCCAGAGTGAGCATATGGTTTTGGAAATTTGGAAATTTGTGGTAATTTCCTATGGGAGCAAACTGCTGAGGTCATCGGTCCTTAGGCCTACATACTACTTAATCTAACTTTAACTAACTCACGCTAAAGACAACACACACACACCCATGCCCGAGGGAGGACTCGAACCTCCGACGGTGGGAGCCGCGCAAACCGTGGCAAGGCGCCTTAAACTGTGCGGCTACCCCGCACAGCTATAGTCCTGTTGGAAAGATTTTATCACACGTATGAGAAGGATAGCCGACATAATTTCTAAACACCACGCAGATGTATGTTAGCTTCATACAGCCTGAATGAATGATTTTAGCAATGGAGTTCCATCTGGTTTCACTGTGCACACAGCTAGAACAACTTAGAATTTCCAAATAAAACTGTCATTACACAGTAACATGAAATGACTAGCACGTTCTCCGGACTCGCAAAGCTTACAGTTTGATACTGTGGATGCCCTTCAAGCATGAACTCTACAGAAGTAGCTCCAGGAAACTATAGCGTTTCTACACGCTACGGAATCTCAAAAATGGAGCCAGAATTGTAACGCAGAACTTCTTAAATTACAAGTCGGAAGTTGCGTTACATACGTTTTAAATAAATTTAAGATAAATTTATGAAAATGGTTTCCTTTAGTTGTCAGACAAAGAATTGTAATTGTTAGTTAAAGATACTACATAGTTTGATATTTACATATTGGTATGTTTGCACCATACCCTGTAGACACATAAATGATTATCCGCAGGATCAGTACTTTGACAGTGATTCGCTATTGAAATGTCCATTCTTAACTCTGCTTATTATAAACCTAGATACCAATATTATGGTGGTACGGATCATTAAAATCCATTTTTAGTCACTATAACCAAATGTTACGAAGCTACAAATTTCACCCTGTTCTAAGAAAATTCCCCTCAGTTTACAATGGTTTACAAGCCCTCAGAGGCTCAACATTTGTTTGCTGATTACGGGCTTGGCGACCCCGGGTTCCTGAGATGGGGACTGGTAAGCGCCGCCAGTCCTTCTGCCACCGTAAGCCCTGGGCATGCTTCAGTGACCACCTCGCGGCGCGGCGATGGAACGTTGTGTGTCACAGGGAACGGGGATCTTGGCTTCACCTCCCGGATCGCGATGATAGAATAAACCTCAATAAAAAAAACCTCAGTCTCAAGGTGTGCTGCCCGCTGATGAGATGCATGGCTGTTGAGGTGGAACAGTCGTCAGCGGGCAACCTCTGGGGAACCTGCCGCACCTCAGTTGTATAAGGCTTACTCAGGCACGCGGGGCTCTCTCTGAGTGGACCCTTATTTCCCTAGGTGCTCGTGGGATCAAAATTGATCCTCCAAAATTCTCTGTACCCCCTCCCAGCCGTAAGTGTGGGCCGCTGGAAGGTATCAAAACACAAACCAACAAGAGGGCTCGTGTAGCCAAATGGTTAAAATGGCTCTGAACAGTATGGGACTGAACATCTGAGGTCATCAGTCCCCTAGAACTTAGAACTACTTAAACCTAACTAACCTAAGGACATGACACACATGTCCGAGCCAGGATTAGAACCTGCGGTGGCACTGTTCTGGACTGAAGCGCCTAGACCAGCTCGGCCACCGTGGCCGGCTCTCGTGTAGCCAGTCCTCCTGATTCGGTCAGTAGTAAAAGAATGCGTGCTGCTTGTCAAAATGTGTTTCTTATAGTTAAGAGAAAAGAGGTGAGGTTTGACAAAGTTTCGCCATTTTACATACAGAAAGGCTTAGAAGTCATTGCTGACACCTTAAAATCTGTCAAGGGCTTGCGAAATGGGACCTGTTGGTTGAAACATCTTGCTTCCAACAAGAACCTTCAGAAAGCACAACGCCTTGGGGGGTATGCAACAGAAACTGAATTGCAAATGTGTTGTGACTTGCATGGATCTAGTTGACATTCCCTGAGAAGAACTTAAAGTTTAATAGTCCTGGGAAGATATTGTCGAAGTGCCACACGTTATAAAAGGGTGGATGGCGCTCTCGTGAAATGAGACTCTTTTACCCTTACTTTTAACGGCACCAAGCTGCCAGAGCATGTGAAGGCGGCTTTCCTGTGCCTCAGTATACAGCCTTATTACCTCAGTCCAATGGGGTGTTTTAAATGCCAGGACTTTGGGCGTGCTATTCTCGGCTATAGAGAAGCCACTTGTGGGAAATGTGGTAAAGCTGCCCATTAGGGAGTTAGTTGCTCCTCTTCTGCAATGTGGGTCAACTGCTCTGATGATAAACCTGTGTGGAGCAGGGACTGCAGAGTTTTCCCTTAGGAGCGGTAGATTCAAGAGATGAAAACCACAAAGCACATCCCGTATGGTGAAGCTAAGAATTTATACAAGTCCATGCAGCCACCCACCTTCGCTGCCTCCTTTTCTTCCGTTCTGAAACATCCTGTCCTGAAAACTGGTGCTGCTACACAAACGAAGGTTGCTACTATCAGCACTAATACACGTGCTGCTGCAGTTACTTTGAAGCCTGGCGCTCCTCCCTGAACTTCAGAGAAGGCCATGGTTGCTGACGTCGTGGACCTTCTTGCCCCTCTACAGATCAAGTCTTGTGCACTGCTACACCCTCTACCGCCTCTGAGGATGTGACTCCAAAGCCGTCTCAGACCCAAAAATCGAAATGAAAGGCAAAGACTCGCCCACTGAAGGAGACAAAAGGTACAAAGTATGATGATGTCGATGTCATTCTGATGTCTCTCTCTTCTTCAGAGACGATGGAGGTCGATGTCAGACTGGGGCAACCATCTCGCCCCACAACTGTGCCTGCAGTAGACTTTGAGGGTCTCATGGATCATATGGAACAACTCCCTCGACCATTTCCCCTCCTGGGAGACTTAAATGACCATCATGTCCTGTGGGGCTCTACCTCTACTGGCCAATGGGGGTCGAGTTTTGGAGAGCCTCCCGACATCTCAAGTGTTGAGCATCCTCAACACCGGTACTCTATCATTTCTGTGCTGCTACTGGGTCTTTCTCAGCCATAGACCTATCTCTCTGCTCTCCAGCCCTCACTCACTCTGTTCACTGGGAGGTCGTTGACGACCTTCACTTCCCCATCCGCATACTGCTCTTGGATGGTGTGTTGCTGGAACAGAAGCCGCCAACATCGATGATTTGCAGGGCTAATTGACCAATGTTCAGTCGGTTGGCTGTCTTTGAACGCTGTACCAGCGTCCAGGAATGGGTGGATCACATCACATATGTGATCCATCATGCTGCTGACCTGTCCATACAAAAGTCTTTCGGCCCTCTTAAGCGGCGACCTGTACCTTGATGGACAGAAAAGAGTCATTCAGCCATCTAGGACAGGCTTGCAACTCTTCGATGGTTTAAATGCCACCCAACAACGAAAAGTGTCACTGACTTTCGAATCCGGAGCGCTAAGGTTCGCCGTGTCATTAAAGAGAGCAAAAAACGGTCATGGCAGGAGTTCCTGGATTCCTTCAACCGTTACACTGGTTTCACAAAAGTATGTGAAGCCATCTGGAGAATTTTCGGTACATACACCCGTTCAACCGATAGCACCAGTACTGAAACAGGGGTGCCTCCAAACGACACCCAGAGACATTGCTCAGACGCTCGCCGAACATTTCGCACAAACTACTGCCAATGCAAACGAGGATCCAGTGTTTCGTCGCTACCGTGCAACTGTGGAGAGGGAAAATCTGGACTTCAGGTCCAACGGTTCTGAGGCCTACAATTCCCTCTTCCCTATGTGGGAGCTCGAATCGGCACTGGCGGAGACTCATGACACTGCACCCGGTCACAACCACATCTAGTTCTGCTTCCTTCAACATTTGTCAGTGGCGTCCCAGGAAATCCTCCTTGAATGCTTTAATCTAATATGGCAGACAGCAACTTCCCCAACTGATCTCTCTCCTCAAATCAAGAAAGGACTTCACATGTCCAAGTAGTTATCGGAGCATCGCCCTAACGAGCCGTATAGGATAGACCATGGAGCGAATGGTTAACCAGAGTCTGGTCTGGTTGTTAGAGACCAGGCAACTCCTTAGCAGCTCTCAGTGTGTATTTTGCCTTTATTGGTCTACTGTAGACAACCTCCAACAAGCAGTTATTCGGTAGGATTTCCACTGTAAGCATCACTGTATTGGCATTTTCTCGATATAAGTGAGGCATACGATACTACTAGGAGACACTGTATACTCGCACAACTACGTCAGTGGGGCTTTCGTGAACACCTCGCCATTTTCATTCGGTCTTTCCTGTCTCAGAGGTTTTTTGGGACTCGAGTTGGTGTAATGCTCTCTGATCGATTTGACCAGGAAAATGGTGTCCTTGAGGGCAGTGTTTTAAGTGCTACTCACTTTGCCATAGTTATCAACGGTATTACATCTACGATAAGGAGTACTGCACAGTGCCCCTTATTTGTGATTGATTATGCAAGTTTCTGCTCCTCCTCCAGTGTTGCAATGGCGAGCCGTCAGTTGCTGCTTACAGTGTGGCGGTTAGAGGAGTGGGTTACAAATGATGGGTTTTTGGTTTCCTGCTGATCAGTGTGTGTGTGTTAATTTTAATCGTTCTCATCGCCCTTTTACTTTGCCTGCCTTGAAGATGGGGACAAGATCCTACATTTTAGAGACACAGTGCGGTTTCTGGGCCTCATTTTTGACTCCAGATTTTCACGGTTTCCACACCTGCGAGACTTGAATTCCAGAACCCTGAAGGCGCTGAACATACTCAAGTGCCTTAGCCACATATCTTGGTGATTGGACAGGGCCTGTCTCCTCCAGTTTTATCGGGCTTTTGTGCGTTTGTGGCTGGACTATGGCTGCGTGATGTATGTGTCAGCGAGGCCCTCTTATTTTCGGATCATTGACGCTGTCCACCTTGAGAGGATTCGGCTGGCCACGGGTGCTTACTGGATCAGTCCCATACCCAGACTCTGTTCAGGGGCGGGAGAACCGCCATTTACCATCTGTCGCCAGCTCCTCATGGTGAGCCAAGCGTGTAAGTTCCTCGCAGCTCCAACTTCACCTGCACACCTTACTGTTGTTCGTCCACATCTGGAGTGCCTTTTTTCCAACCATCCACGAGCCACGATGATGTTTGGGTTCCGAGTGCAGCGTGTGCTGGAGTCACTCGGTGCGGCGCCAGTCCAACTCCAAATCCAGGGTTTTAACTGTCTGCCACCATGGTTACTGGAGCAGCCCAGAGTGATTTTAGATTTGGTGCGGTACAGGAGAGAAAGCACTGCTGCTTCCGTTTTGAATGCGGTGTCTTCTGCCGTTTTATCTGAGCACCGCAGCCAGTCAAGGTCAGACTGCCTCCTGAATTAACCATTTTCGATGTAGAATTGTATGCGATCTTGTGGGTACTGGAGCAGATGTGACATTCTCCCAGTGTTAGATTTCTCCTCTGTTCAGATTCTTTGGGCGCCCTTTACTCTCTCCGACGTTTGTACCAGCAGATAAAGTAACCCAGACTATCCAAGACGCCCTCCTCCAACTACAGCGACTGGGGAAGGAGGTGTCTTTCTGCTGGGCACCAACACACGTGGGAATTGTGGGAAATGAAAGGGCGGATCGAGCAGCCAAGGAGGCAAGTCGTGACAGTCTGGTCTTCTGGTGTGCTATTTCCTGCATGTTTGCATTTCGCTGTTCAGATGTCCTGCGTCGATGGGAAGACGAAAGGCTAGAAGTGACCAACAGCAAGCTCCTTGTCGTCAAGCGCACAACTCTGCCGTGGCGTACTTCCTCCCAGCCATGTCGGCGGAACGAGGTCCTTCTTACTCGTCTTCTCATCGGCCACAACGCTATAAGGCATGGATTTTTACTCCAGTGAGAGGCCCCTCCGATGTGTGGTGCTAATGGTAAGCAGCCACATTTTATTGGATTGCATTTTATTTGCCGACCAGCTATATGCAGTGGATTTGCCGGCGGATCTGCAGTCTATCTTATATAATGATCAAACGAATGTGATTCGCGTTTTAAAGTTATCTGAATTGTCCCCCGTTTTTAACAAGATTTTGTGGAGATGTTTTTAATGTGTCAACAGATTGGCTGGCTCCCCCAGGTTTTTTGTAAGTGGTCACCTAGTCGCATTTCCCTGTGTTGTTCTTTTAGCTCTTCTGAGTTTAGCTTTCCCTATGGTTTACTTTCTTCTTAGCTATCTTTCCTCATCATTGGTTTTAGTTCATGTGATAGTTCCTTTGCGATAGAGTGCTTGTGTGGTAATTTCGGGTGCATGCGTGTACGAAACTCTTAGTTCTTATCCACATTCCTTTGTTTTAATAAATGCCCAGTCGCTGATAACCTCGCCGTTGGGCGCCAATAAGATCCCAAAACACACACACACACACACTCACACAAACACACACACATACACTGGTTTACAATGCGGCAAATGCCACAGCGCCCAGACTAATATGCTCAATCATTCTCATGTAAATAGGTATTTGTGTCAAAAATAAGGGGCACTTTTGATGTCGTTATGTAATGTAACATCTAAGGATCAGTTTTCTGTATTGTTTTACTACTGAAATTTGCCGATGAATTCATTTATTTGTATTCAAATTAATTCTTTTCCGTGACAGCGAAACATTTTTATGAAAATGATTGAGAGTGCTGTACCATTTTTACAGAGAGCTAAAGTTTATCGCATATATTTTCATTAAGAACCGTAACGGCTGCGAGGAAGTAGTGCCGTCCAGTATTTTATTATGATGTATTAGTGTTCATCAGATCACGCAGGAAATGGGCTTTGCTGATGGTCATAGCGGTAGCGTGATGTTTTGTCGTTTGTTACAGCACACCAAAGTTCTGACTCTGGCTATGAACATACGTCATCGGTCATGACGTATGACGTGAGTACAAGGTATGTCATTTAATTAATTTTTGTACGGGATGAAAAGGCATTTGGGCTGAGCTAAGTACTGTGAGCTAGAGACATAAATTTTGTTTCAAAAAGACTCATCCTATTTCACAAGACAGTCTTCTCGATGATGAATATATAAATTTTGGTTCGATTTCTACCTTTCTATCGAAACTAAAATTTTACCTGGTCATCTGTTGTGAGATGTAATTTGATGTGATGGCCACTAGGGGACTCCCAGATGCTGATAACAATGTTCGAGCGCTCGTTCATTAGCATGCATCGACTTGGCTACAGCACAGAAGCAAAACTTGTTTGGCTTTCTACGATTAATTCATTTGCATTTCTTGAGAGTTCGGCACAATTATTGCTTTTGCCTATCAAAATACTTCATATTCCGTTTTCGGAATTGTTAGATTCACAGTTTACTGAATTTTTTGATGTCTTTTCAAGTGGTTGTACACCACAGTCCATACTAACTGTTTATAACAGAATTCCTTAAATATTCCTCGCTTTGAGCAACAAACGTTCTCCTAAATTCTCCCATGTCAGTGGCGACGACGATCAACTGTTCTCACATTAAATGAAATGGTAGTAAATGACTATCGCTTAATTCGGAATATTAGCATGCTGAACACACGAGCGATATACAAAATCTGATATCTAGAGGTTGCGTTTAGTGCAGACAAGCAAGCAGGTGACCATTGAGTCGAGTCGCTGCCTTGAACACAAGTTGTTGAGTCGTGGAGGTAGAGTCTCATATAACATCGTGCCGGAATGAACAACTTCTGTAATGGATGTACCGGGCAGAGTTTTCCTTTAGGTGTGCTCAATGATGTGTAAGCTGGGGATAAGGGATGATTTTCTAAGTTTAATGTGTAAAGAGATTTCATTTCAGAGAAAGGTAACTTATTCTTAGATTATTAGCTGCACGTCCGAATTCAGTAATGATTGCTGTGCAAGGGTTTTGGCTAAAATGTCTCTGAGAACAATGGGACTTACCATCTGAGGTCATCAGTCCCATAGAACTCAGAACTACTTAAACCTAACTAACCTGAGGGCATCACACACATTCATGCCCGAGGCAGTATTAGAACCTGCGACCGTAGCAGTCGCACGGTTCCGGACTGAAGCGCCCAGAACCGATCGGTCACCGCGGCCGGCTGCAAGGGTTTTGTTGTGACCAATAATGTCTATGCATTGGTCATCAGGGGAACGATCAACTATATATTCAATTCTAATTACTCTTTCCCAATTTAGATTAGTCAAATAGTATTGCATTTGAAACCAAATAAAAGTAAATTTTGTGACAGAAATATTTTGTAGAACTAGAAACTATGGTGTATGACAAATAGGAGTAAGAAAGTGCTGATTATTGATATCAGTTTGAGTTTACTTTTGTGTTGTTCACAGGACTGGATATCATCTCAAAGATTTATTTTCGTCATTTAGAAATGTTTCACAAATCATATCCCCACTGCTCAAACAAAAATGCATCACAAAATTAGCATTATCACGCTTTACACTTTTGTATGAACACTAATCAATAATTTTGAAAAGAAAATCAAAAGCTAATTTACTAAAAGAGCAATTGAAAAGAAATAAGAATGGGAAGGGAAGCTACAGCACAGTGATTTATTTCAACTCATTATAATGTCTGTGCAGCCAGAGCAGAGGAAAGTTACCTGTTGCAAGGCAATAATCTGTCGTAGGACCTAAAGGAACATTTTGACAGAATATGATCAATAGTTTTCAATTAATGGTATTTCGTGTAAACTCGACAGATGCGTTTTTGTAATAGGGCACATTTAAATTACACAGCAGTTAGTCATTCTGAGTATTCTTGTGAGTCTTTATTTTATGCAATCTACACTCCTGGAAATGGAAAAAAGAACACATTGACACCGGTGTGTCAGACCCACCATACTTGCTCCGGACACTGCGAGAGGGCTGTACAAGCAATGATCACACGCACGGCACAGCGGACACACCAGGACCCGCGGTGTTGGCCGTCGAATGGCGCTAGCTGCGCAGCATTTGTGCACCGCCGCCGTCAGTGTCAGCCAGTTTGCCGTGGCATACGGAGCTCCATCGCAGTCTTTAACACTGGTAGCATGCCGCGACAGCGTGGACGTGAACCGTATGTGCAGTTGACGGACTTTGAGCGAGGGCGTATAGTGGGCACGCGGGAGGCCGGGTGGACGTACCGCCGAATTGCTCAACACGTGGGGCGTGAGGTCTCCACAGTACATCGATGTTGTCGCCAGTGGTCGGCGGAAGGTGCACGTGCCCGTCGACCTGGGACCGGACCGCAGCGACGCACGGATGCACGCCAAGACCGTAGGATCCTACGCAGTGCCGTAGGGGACCGCACCGCCACTTCCCAGAAAATTAGGGACACTGTTGCTCCTGGGGTATCGGCGAGGACCATTCGCAACCGTCTCCATGAAGCTGGGCTACGGTCCCGCACACCGTTAGGCCGTCTTCCGCTCACGCCCCAACATCGTGCAGCCCGCCTCCAGTGGTGTCGCGACAGGCGTGAATGGAGGGACGAATGGAGACGTGTCGTCTTCAGCGATGAGAGTCGCTTCTGCCTTGGTGCCAATGATGGTGGTATGCGTGTTTGGCGCCGTGCAGGTGAGCGCCACAATCAGGACTGCATACGACCGAGGCACACAGGGCCAACACCCGGCATCATGGTGTGGGGAGCGATCTCCTACACTGGCCGTACACCACTGGTGATCGTCGAGGGGACACTGAATAGTGCACGGTACATCCAAACCGTCATCGAACCCATCGTTCTACCATTCCTAGACCGGCAAGGGAACTTGCTGTTCCAACAGGACAATGCACGTCCGCATGTATCCCGTGCCACCCAACGTGCTCTAGAAGGTGTAAGTCAACTACCCTGGCCAGCAAGATCTCCGGATCTGTCCCCCATTGAGCATGTTTGGGACTGGATGAAGCGTCGTCTCACGCGGTCTGCACGTCCACCACGAACGCTGGTCCAACTGAGGCGCCAGGTGGAAATGGCATGGCAAGCCGTTCCACAGGACTACATCCAGCATCTCTACGATCGTCTCCATGGGAGAATAGCAGCCTGCATTGCTGCGAAAGGTGGATATACACTGTACTAGTGCCGACATTGTGCATGCTCTGTTGCCTGTGTCTATGTGCCTGTGGTTCTGTCAGTGTGATCATGTGATGTATCTGACCCCAGGAATGTGTCAATAAAGTTTCCCCTTCCTGGGACAATGAATTCACGGTGTTCTTATTTCAATTTCCAGGAGTGTAATTTAGAGACAGTTAGATGCATTTCAGATTGATTAAAATCTCATCCCTAAGAAGTAATTTGCATCCACACATTCACGTTCAAAAGCAGGGTGGCTACGCATCTTCTATATCTGAATCTGTAATTGGATTGTAGACAACTGGTTGTTTTGAGATTGTTAGCGAGAAATTTAATAACAAATAGTTCCAGCAAACACTTTAGAACATAACAGACATGTTTCAAGATGTGAATACTAAGTGATCAATGTAGGGGACTACCGTGTAGGAATGTAGACACTGTGACACACGTACGGTTTTGTCGGTCAGAGGGACGTTCACAGATAGCCGACGTGGTTAAGACAATTTCTCTCAATGAGAGGGGAAGCCAGTTGCTATTCTCCGTCCAGCAAATAAATGATTCAAATGGCTCTGAGCACTGTGGGACGTAACTTCTAAGGTCATCAGTCCCCTAGAACTTAGAACTACTTAAACCTAACTAACCTAAGGGCATCACACACGTCCATGCCCGAGGCAGGATTCGAACCTGCGACAGTAGCGGTCGCACGGTTCCAGACTGTAGCGCCTAGAACCGCTCGGCCACTCCGTCCAGCACAAACTTTCATATCTCAGTAATAGATAGTACGTCTGATACGCCGAACACAGCTGACGCCAAGATATTACCGGTCGTCGTATTTATTTCGAATTAATTTAGACTGCAACTTCAATGAGAAAGGCTGCAAATATGCTTGTCATAGCGTGGTGATGTCACGTAATTGTAGAATCACAAAACTTTCGTTTCCCAGTGGAAATAAGATGCTAAAACATAAAATATATCTATGTAGATAATTTGTGATAGTTAAAGTACAAGCTTACTAAGGTAATCGCTCATTTTAACCCAGTATGTAACTTAGAGGTATACGAGGTGCATTCAAGTTCTAAGGCGTCCGATTTTTTTTTCTCCGGACTGGAAAGAGATAGAAACATGCACATTGTTTTAAAATGAGGCCGCGTCCATTGTCAATTCGTCCCAGAGATGGCAGCAACGTACGGCAGATGGAATTTTACCGCCAGCGGCGAAAATGAGAAATGTTTTAAGTACTTAAAATGGCGACGTTTTCCTTACTTGAACAGCGTGCAATCATTCGTTTTCTGAATTTGCGTGGCGTGAAACCAATTGAAATTCATCGACAGTTGAAGGAGACATGTGGTGATGGAGTTATGGATGTGTCGAAAGTGCGTTCGTGGGTGCGACAGTTTAATGAAGGCAGAACATCGTGTGACAACAAACCGAAACAACCTCGGGCTCGCAAAAGCCGGTCTGACGACATGATCGAGAAAGTGGAGAGAATTGTTTTGGGGGATCGCCGAATGACTGTTGAACAGATCGCCTCCAGAGTTGGCATTTCTGTGGGTTCTGTGCACACAATCCTGCATGACGACCTGAAAATGCGAAAAGTGTCATCCAGGTGCGTGCCACGAATACTGACAGACGACCACATGGCTGCCCATGTGGCATGTTGCCAAGCAATGTTGACGCGCAACGACAGCATGAATGGGACTTTCTTTTCGTCGGTTGTGACAATGGATGAGACGTAGATGCCATTTTTCAATCCAGAAACAAAGCGCCAGTCAGCTCAATGGAAGCACACAGATTCACCACCACCAAAAAAATTTCGGGTAACCGCCAGTGCTGAAAAAATGATGGTGTCCATGTTCTGGGACAGCGACGGCGTAATCCTTACCCATTGCGTTCCAAAGGGCACTACGGTAACAGGTGCATCCTACGAAAATGTTTTGAAGAACAAACTCCTTCCTGCACTGCAACAAAAACGTCCGGGAAGGGCTGCGCGTGTGCTGTTTCACCAAGACAACGCACCCGCACATCGAGCTAACGTTACGCAACAGTTTCTTCGTGATAACAATTTTGAAGTGATTCCTACTCCCCTGACCTGGCTCCTAGTGACTTTTGGCTTTTTCCAACAATGAAAGACACTCTCTGTGGCAGCACATTCACGAGCCGTGCTGCTATTGCCTCAGCGATTTTCCAGTGGTCAAAACAGACTCCTAAAGAAGCCTTCGCCACTGCCATGGAATCTTGGCGTCAGCGTTGTGAAAAATGTGTACGTCTGCAGGGCAATTGCGTCGGGAAGTAACGCCAGTTTCATCGATTTTGGGTGAGTAGTTAATTAGAAAAAAAATCGGAGGCCTTAGAACTTGAATGCACCTCGTAAAATGACAATCTTACATTTATACTAACAGAAGAGGAAGTGGGAAGCAAGAAGGATTCTAAGGGACGATTGTATACACATCGCTGACTGGAGTGCAACTTGACTTTAGATCAGAAAGTGAACTATGTCCAGGTCCAAGCTCCATTGTATAATACTAAACTTGGGTCCTTCGTAGCACATTCACGTTTGATTTTAGGTACTGGCTTACATTTATACTAACAGAAGAGGAAGTGGAAAGCAAGAAGAACTCTAAGGGACGATTGTATACACATCGCTGACTGGAGATCAAATTTGACTTTAGATCAGAAAGTGAACTGTGGTGTCACCGCCAGACACCACACTTGCTAGGTGGTAGCTTTAAATCGGCCGCGGTCCATTAGTACATGTCGGACCCGCGTGTCGCCACTGTCAGTGATCAGACCGAGCGCCACCACACGGCAGGTCTAGAGAGACGTACTAGCACTCGCCCCAGTTGTACGACGACTTTGCTAGCGACTACACTGACGAGGCCTTTCTCTCATTTGCCGAGAAACAGTTAGAATAGCCTTCAGCTAAGTCCACGGCTACGACCTAGCAAGGCGCCATTTGTAACACTGCATGTATCTTAAGAGTCTCACTTGATTCGTCAAGAGCAATGTACAACAAGGATGGATTAAAAGTTAAGTATTCCACAAGCTACGTACTTTTCTTTATAGCATTCATTACGTATCCTGTTTCAGACCTCACGCCCATCCTTCGTGAGTTAGCGCGTGCATCTTGGCCGCCTCTTTCAATCAGTGTGCGTAGTGTTGGCAAGTCTGCCGACACTACATGAACTATGTCTAGGTCCAAGCTCCATTGTATAATACTAAACTTGGGTCCTTCGAAGCACGTTCACGTTTGATTTTAGATACTGGCAACGCAGCTAAAAGCGACTGTCGACACGATTACTGCGCTTCGATCGCAGATATTTATCGTACATCGCAGATAACGAATTTTTATAATGGAAGGTGTTGTGGTATAAACATGGGAGCAAGTAAATAGAAAAAGGAGCGATCGTCAAACTTTTCTTAATATGAGGAAGATTTGCAGCTGGTAATTGTGTTGCGCCAGTAGAAAGATATAGTTGACTGCAGAAAAAGCAAATAAAGTCACTGGTCACTGGGCCCACAAGGTAAAGGTATTGAGAGAAGTCGTTTTAATTCTCTCGAAAGGACGACACCTTATGGGTAGCTATGCAAGCTGTTGCTATGTCTGCTTTAAACAACCAAATTCTTAAGGTTCACAGCAACATGCACTTTGCAGTCAGTGGTTGGTTTCTTTTCGTTAATTTCACTAGGTAATCTCTGAACCTTAGCTCCAACTACACTACAGTACTTTTCTTCAAACAAAAGCTCAGCTTAAGTGACTTGTTATTTATATTCAAGAGTGGGTTCACCCTTCCACAGAAGATATGGGGAGCTTGTTGGATCTCGCCATCGTCGTCCTTTGTCGACACATCAGAAAGCTCAGTAATCTGTAAAGTAAACGAAAGGAAACAACGTAATTCACATCAAGTAGGGTTATAGCGCAATTAGCATGGTCTTCACTGCAACTAAATGAATTATCATTATGTTATCGAAGAACAAATTAGAATTTTTCAAAAATACAAAGAACTATGTACACAAACAGTTTAATTAACTATCAAGAAATAAAAATACCTCTAGAAAAATTATATAATAACCCAAAACTATTATTATTATCATTTTATTAATGTTTTGTTGTAATACTGGGGATAAATATATCTAACACCTCTAGAACTAATCAAAACTACTAATATTTATCCATGACCTCTCTGTAAAATAAAGTAACTTTTCTATGCATAAACTCTGATGATTAAGACACACTTCATTCAAGCTGTTAATAAATCTTTAACTTAATTAGCAGTGTCCACAAACACTTCATTTTGATGAAATTTTCCGTCATTATAGTATTATGTATAGGAATTCAAATTTAACTGAATTATTTTTAGCTATAAATTGGTCTTCTTATGTTGAAGAAACATTTGGAAGTATAGTTTGCATTCGTCAAGATGCAAATGTTGGTTGAATCATTCAAATTTTACCTTCAAACAGAGCATTTTTACTTACTATATGTACATTCTCCATTTACACACATTATTACAGATTAAATATGTTTTGTGATTTAGTAGCTTGTGGAGAAATACGTATAATCTTGGAGTGAATATGTCAGCTTTGATGGAATTATTAAGTTGTTCTTTTGTAAGAAAAAAAAGAAGTGTCTGTTAGTGTCGATTGTAAAACCGTTAACCTGGAAATCTGCCTTGTATTAACGTTAATCCTCGATCATATTGCTGTGATGGCAAAAATTCCGAAGTCAGGTTCAGTTCTAATCTACAGTTTCTAGTGTAGTCACACTACCATTCGTAGCTTTTGTTTCTAACACATACCTCTTGAAAAAAGTTGTTATTAACACAAAAAATCAAGTTAATATATTACTATGCTGATGCTCAAAATACCTTTTTTCAGTCTGGAAGATAAGGTTAAGTAAATTACCAACTATCATGTGTGCATAATAATCAGTCTCATAACAGCTCTGGAGATGACTCGTAATTTATTTGATACCTTCAAAAGCATTTCATAGACACTTAGCAACAAAGTAAGAGAAGAAAAATTCGAAATATTTGCAGTGAGCAGTTAAGTATGGGAACTCTGACAACAGCCGATAACGATTCAACATCGCTTATATATGTTCTCTTTCAGGTCGAGTAGCAGTAACTACACAATTTCTATTGCATTTTTAACTACTATACTCGTCTGCAACCTTCTATAACAATTACATTTGCATTGGTAAAGAGAACATAAGCAAGTACACATGAAATACACTAACCACCTAACCCTGTTTCATTTATTTTGATGGCACAGAGGTTGCATTGTGGATTGCAGTACAGCAGATCGGATGTTCTAACCCAACTTTTTTTCCATATGTTACTCCTTTCTCTACATTATTGGTCGAAAATATAACAACATTGCCATACTATTCCATATCACTGAAACCATACCATCCTCTCCGCTTTGCAAGCGCTCAAGAGTTAGGCAAAATTCTGTGTAGTGACCAAATGCGATGTGACTTAGATTTTTTTCCTTTACAAATATCTGAGCATTCAGGTGTGACCACAGAGGTCGACAATGACGAGATCCAACGAGCTCCTCATGTTTATATGTTTGATGCAATTCTTTTAATATGAAGAAATTTAACTAATACACTAGCAGCAGTCTTTAATTTAGAAATATATCATAGTCAAAAATATTTTTATTATTGTTCTTACTATTCAGCAATAAAAAACGATTTTAAAATAGTAAGAGTATTATTCAGATAGGTGGTCCTAATGGAAAAAAGTCATACTTGTTAAGTACATATATGGTGAAATTATTACTTTAGTCACTGCAGATTTGAGTTCGTTAACATATTGTTTGTAGGGAAGGAGAACAGCAGTATTTTCCTATGAAGTTCAGGGTTCAGTCTCATTTCAGTTCTTGAGACTGTCATTTTTAAACTACCAAAGTTCCATTGTTATCTCTTGTGACAGTTAATAGAATGTTTTATATATGTATATTATACTACATTTTTATTTTGGTAAGGTAATTCTGGGTACTGTACCATATCATTTGATCTACTGAAACAGCTAAACATCCAATATCTTTACCTACTTGCTGCCATCCACTTCAGTACAGTCAAAATGTTGGCACTTTAGTTTTTTGGTCAATTACAATGATACAGCTCAAATTCCGAAAATTATTTTTTCAAAATGACACTGCATATGGAAGCCTACAAACTTATATGTTCTCCTCATTTAATACTGTTAATTATATTATTTACTTATGCTTGAGTATCATTCCCTTTTCCCTTGTTTTATTAGAGCTTTTAGCATTTGTGAGGTGCTTTAGGTCTTTCAGTTTTGGTTTCTATAATTCATTCTCATACTTATAGTTTCGTTAATCCTTTTAACTGATCTTTATATTAAAATATTTATTTATACTTCCTTATTCCCTATTTTATTCATAAATTTTTTAATGAGTACTTCATTTTTTGATGTTTGTGCCTAGTTTTCGTTTTATGAGCTGTATTTGTTCTTATGCTGAATTAAATATATTTATATTATTTTCTCATTGATTGTTTACCATGTAGTTTAATTTAATTACGTATTTGAAATTGTTCTGTAAGGAGAATGAACTGAGATTGTTACCTTTTTACAACTTTAATGTTAAATTTTGTGTATTACTTTCATTTTGTGTTTTAAGTTCATTATCTTTTCATACTTTTTAGATGAGACTGCTTACTACTTCACTTTTAATTTTATGTTGCATTTACCAACCTGACCAACTTCAAGTTAGTGTTTATTTGATGTTTTTACTCTTTATCCATTAGTTTACAATTACAATTAGTACTGTTTAGTACTGACATTTTCCTATTGTCTCGTTTTTGATTATTATAATTTTACATTTATATAATTGTGCAGTTTTGCGTGATGCCAATGTCTTTTTCCTGCTTTTTGCGTTGTTGATTAAAATTACTTAATTACTATTTTGACATGTTATTTCAATGAATTTAGGAGCTACTTATGTAGATTTATCTAGAAGTATCATTGACACTTAATGATTTATTTATATTTCTTCATTTAATTACATGTGTTTTAATCAGCAAAGCATTTATCTTTATCAGAACAAGTACATTTAGGCTATATTCAGTTCCATAAATACCCTAATGGGGTAGGTTTTGCTGTTATTCCTCAAACATTTGTAGTTTATTTTTAAATGAACAATCTTTTCCTAATACATAAAATTATTTCCTTATCAGTATTCTCCTGTTTCGATTTAGTTATTTCCTTATAAATGTGAGTAGATTTCTTATATTCCATGTATAAAAGTTTTGCTTTCTATTGTTCATTTCTCTTTAATTTTTGTTTCTTGTGTTAGATTAGTTTTTCATACTATAAAGTTTACTAGCTGATCATCTAATTCAAATTACTATTTATTAAATTCCTTATGTTCTCTTGCTTAAACTGTTTCATATGAGTTATATGATAAATTTGTTGATAAATATGAACATTAAAAGAACGATGAGGTTGGATGTGCATGCATGTAATGCATATATCATTTTAAGAATGGATAATACTTATGAAAGTAAATTCTTTGTATCCCTATGTTCAAGTTAAAACTATCTCCAAATCTCTATCTTTATTCATGTCAGACTTATTGTTTGCAGGTATACAGAAAGTATTTTGGAAAAACCCTCAGAATATTTGAGTTCAATAACCCTCAGATGGTACAATCGACAGAGACATAGCACTGACAAAGTTATATAGGTAATGAGTGGGATACAAGCCACAGACATGGGATGTATCAAGGTTGTATCACATACAGATGTTTCGAAACCGAAGGCTTTGAATTATGATTATGAGTGTCAACCTGCACTGCACAAGCTCGATTTCTGGATGTGTAAATTACAACAAGGTATTCCAACATGTTCATAAACAGCACAATTTTTGATAATAATGAGAAATATGCATAAACTGTAAATGATATTTTATCAGCATGACTGGTTTCAGTGACTATCACCCCAATTGCAGGTGCTATACAGTTCAGCAAGAAGGGAAGGTCTTCATGTAATACTCTGTTAACATTATGAGATAAAATATCTGAAGCCTCAGTTAAAGGCTACTTGCCCATACATTATGTCAAGTGTTGGATGTGGGACAGTTGAGTCAATTCATTGCAATACATTCAAGTCACTCATATGGAATATTAGGATCTGCAACAGAAAACTCTACATTCCAGGGAGGGACACAAATCAAAAATAAACTAAAAATATGAAAGTGCAACAGAATCATTTGATTTGCCGGAGAAATGACGGATTCGCCAGTGCCCAGGAAACTGAGTTGTACAACCTATTTAGCGAAGATATAACTTTATCTTCGCGCTGCTGGCGGCTGGTACATAACTTGTGAGTTGTAGGAAAGTTGGACAGCGGAAATATAAAAGTGCACCGCTAACTGACCTGTCTGCTTACATTAATTTAGTTCCAAGACAACTGAAATGAGACAGAACCGTGGAGTAGCGCTAATATTATGGTGATAGTGCCTGAAAAAACTTCCTGATTAAATGGAAAACAGCTTGTATAGGCAATGTAGAAACGTACAACACAAATACATCAGCATGTTTCGTCATGGTTACTGATTATTGTGCATGTATGTGAGTGTCACATATCCCTGCTCTAAAAGTATGTTAAATATTAAAGGTCTGCTTTTTCCTACTTGTTTCGATTCCGACTATAGACATCTTATCTCGCACTAACTTTTAACTGTATCTAATTGGCGTTTAGTTACACATTATAGCATTATATGCCAATATATTTTGTTCCCTGTATATTTCATACCTGTTTTGTATCTGAACACAAACACTTTAGCATACACCAGGTTGTACAATCTTTATGTGCTTGCATTACATGCATGTTAACACAGATTAAAATAAAATTTGGCCAATCATGCCTTTTAAACACAGTTTATGGCATATGGCCTGCTGTGTTACACATAGTAAAATCCCACCATCCCCTCACCCACTTAATTGCCTATATATGGCGTTTTTATTTAAATAAAACTTTCTCTGAGTGTACTACCCCTACAATTTTTGTCTTACATCAGGTTTCTGTCCAGTTCTTTTGTCTGGGTCCCTTATTAATGTACGAGGACGGTCCAGTTAACGGTATACATTATACACTGCTCTGTAACATTAATATGGCGACCTATGAAATGCCTGAACAAACTTTTTATGAAGCAAGACGAGCAGGAAGATTGTCATTGGGGTTCTGGAAGGTACGAACATGTATTTGGAGCCATACCGACTCCTATGCCGTGGCCAATTGCGCTAGATTTCTCCGATGATGATCCTTGGGATGAACAGTCCGATCGAGGTGGTCCCACAGAATCTTGATTGGTGGTCATGGTGGTATGGTCAACTCATCCTAGTGCTCTTCAAGCCACGCATTTACATTGCGAGCTTTGTCCTGCTGGTAAATGCTATCATGTCGAGGACGAACTATGGGTAGAGAGGGTCACGAAGTCATATGAAGGACATGAAAATATTCCCTAGACCCAAACGCCGCTCTTTGTTTTCTTTCACACGTTTCAAGACCTGCATGCTAACGGTGATAAACAGCTGTCAACTTGACTACAGGAACCAGGCACCTGTTGTGGAGGCCCTTACACAGCAATGCTCCCTCACAGTTGTTGCTCAGTTGCTTTAATAGATGCACGTCTATTCGCGCATTCCTATTTCCGCAGCCGTCGTCGACCCCCTTGTCCTATGGGCGGTGGTGGACCACAGTTGTCTCGCATTGGATTTGGACAGCGCCATTGCACAAGGCATTCGAACAATAACAAGTTGTTTCTGAATTGCTTCCACCCTTGGCCCGAAAGCCCATGATCACGTTGTTTTGGGCGTCAGATAAATTGCTCCGTTTCCGAATTAGAGCTACTACACTTTTCTCCGCGTCCCCCATACTCACTACATGCCCTCCACTGCCAGTGCCCCTACGTGCCTTCAGTGAGTAGTTACTGCATGTTGACGTCGAAGACAGGCGGCGGTCACGTTAATGTGACTCGTCCGTGAATTAACGCGGTTTTGCTTTCCATCACAAGCCACGCATGTTCATGTACCAGACCCCTGCGTCGCTACGCCGTAGCTTCTAAAGCCAAATAGGCCGCGCCTGTGTGTGGTGAGACAAATATAGAGACAAAATATAGAGACAAAAGCTTCTCCGGCAGCTCCGTCGCACTTGTCCTCACTCTGCTATTTTTCTTCAGTTCTGAATCGTATCCCTCCCTGCAGTGTAGCGTTCTTTGTTGGAGATGCTAATGTCCCACATTCGTGAGCTGCATGTGTAGCAATTAACAAGCCAATCTCTCCCAAACGTATTGCTTGATACACCAGCCGTTTCCTTTAACTTACGTCTATGGTCGCTATCTTTTTTTGTTTAACACATTACCGGTTTCGGTCTTTAATGATCATCATCAGATATGTTTCATAAAAATAAAGTCCTAATGTTTTTTTTGTGAAACAGATCTGATGATGGTCATTAAAGACCGAAACCGGTAATCTGTTAAACAAAAAAGATTGTGGCCATAAACGTAAATTAAAGGAAACTTATTACATATACGGGTCACTGTGTTTTTTCTCGACGACGTCGCAGCTTGTGACACCAGCCGTTAACTGAGCCTTTAACTATTTTAAGTTGTTCAGGACAGCCACAAGGTGCGCTCACTATGTCTTCCTGACCGAGTTCGCTCTATGATATTACAAGAGTGCCATCATGGTCTCTGGAATTTACAGGTTAAAGTAAAGTAATTAACTGATTACGGACTAATATCTGGCTTCGGCAATGTAATCAGCCAAATACCGTACTTTAAACTGTAAATTCCAGATATATTGATTGCACTTGTGTAATCTCATGAAGCGAAACCAGCCAATAAAACTTAGTGATTGCAACTTATGGCTGTCCTCAAATACTTAACTTCAGCAGTCACTATATCCCCTGGAGTCATCGCTTACTCTCATTTAACTATTTTGTCTTTTAGTGGTAACAGTATGTTTTACTGTGCCATCTCCTTCTTGTTACAATGTGTAGCTTCCAGGGATGAAGCAACAGACACCGAAACTAATCGTGCTAATAGAAGATCACGTAAAGTTGAAGCCCATTTTTTAGTCTTATCAGTATGATCCTCAGTTGTGAATGTCACCAAATCAGCCATTCTGAAAAAAAAAAAATACACTCCTGGAAATTGAAATAAGAACACCGTGAATTCATTGTCCCAGGAAGGGGAAACTTTATTGACACATTCCTGGGGTCAGATACATCACATGATCACACTGACAGAACCACAGGCACATAGACACAGGCAACAGAGCATGCACAATGTCGGCACTAGTACAGTGTATATCCACCTTTCGCAGCAATGCAGGCTGCTATTCTCCCATGGAGACGATCGTAGAGATGCTGGATGTAGTCCTGTGGAACGGCTTGCCATGCCATTTCCACCTGGCGCCTCAGTTGGACCAGCGTTCGTGCTGGACGTGCAGACCGCGTGAGACGACGCTTCATCCAGTCCCAAACATGCTCAATGGGGGACAGATCCGGAGATCTTGCTGGCCAGGGTAGTTGACTTACACCTTCTAGAGCACGTTGGGTGGCACGGGATACATGCGGACGTGCATTGTCCTGTTGGAACAGCAAGTTCCCTTGCCGGTCTAGGAATGGTAGAACGATGGGTTCGATGACGGTTTGGATGTACCGTGCACTATTCAGTGTCCCCTCGACGATCACCAGTGGTGTACGGCCAGTGTAGGAGATCGCTCCCCACACCATGATGCCGGGTGTTGGCCCTGTGTGCCTCGGTCGTATGCAGTCCTGATTGTGGCGCTCACCTGCACGGCGCCAAACACGCATACCACCATCATTGGCACCAAGGCAGAAGCGGCTCTCTTCGCTGAAGACGACACGTCTCCATTCGTCCCTCCATTCACGCCTGTCGCGACACCACTGGAGGCGGACTGCACGATGTTCGGGCGTGAGCGGAAGACGGCCTAACGGTGGTCGGGACCGTAGCCCAGCTTCATGGAGACGGTTGCGAATGGTCCTCGCCGATACCCCAGGAGCAACAGTGTCCCTAATTTGCTGGGAAGTGGCGGTACGGTCCCCTACGGCACTGCGTAGGATCCTACGGTCTTGGCGTGCATCCGTGCGTCGCTGCGGTCCGGTCCCAGGTCGACGGGCACGTGCACCTTCCGCCGACCACTGGCGACAACATCGATGTACCGTGGAGACCTCACGCCCCACGTGTTGAGCAATTCGGCGGTACGTCCACCCGGCCTCCCGCATCCCCACTATACGCCCTCGCTCAAAGTCCGTCAACTGCACATACGGTTCACGTCCACGCTGTCGCGGCATGCTACCAGTGTTAAAGACTGCGATGGAGCTCCGTATGCCACGGCAAACTGGCTGACACTGACGGCGGCGGTGCACAAATGCTGCGCAGCTAGCGCCATTCGACGGCCAACACCGCGGTCCCTGGTGTGTCCGCTGTGCCGTGCGTGTGATCATTGCTTGTACAGCCCTCTCGCAGTGTCCGGAGCAAGTATGGTGGGTCTGACACACCGGTGTCAATGTGTTCTTTTTTCCATTTCCAGGAGTGTATTTCTTAGGAGAAAGCAAATGCTATTTAGGGGCATCAGAAAGCTCCCATTGTAATGGGAAACTCTTGAACTTTGTCGTTAAGAGTTGAAGGGTGAAGAGAGATCCAGTAGTCACTGATAATAATTGAGATAGATGGCTGACAAATTCCAAATAAGTATTTTTATGTAGTTGGTCTAAAGAGACTCTTTTGTGTGGAAGAGTACTGTTTACATACCTGTCCATAGAGCAAGAACCCTGTATTGTTTAAGAGTTTTATGTTTAGTGTCACAATGCAGGTTGCCTTCAGTTCCGAATGTAAAAATAATACAATGGCTTTTACAGCATCTATAACACAATGGCACGAATGTTGTTACAAATTTAGAATAATTAATGGGCGATGATAACTGCAGCATTACTAACTGTCATAATCGATGCATTCATTATTTTTTCTTCTTCTTGCCGATTATCTACAGCTGGCGCCGCTTCTCCGCCGCCAGTCGCCATCGTCTTCCGTTATGACTTTCCTCAACTCATGTTCCTTGCTTCCATTGCCTCCTTCACATTATTTTGCCATTTGCGTCGTTGGCGACACCTTTTCTTTCAGCAGAACAGTGTTCATTGCTCTTGTTACACTTCTTCCTTTATTAATGCTACGAGTGATTTCATCATTGCTTGTGCCCTATTTATTAAATAATACACGTAAATATTTTGCCTTTCCTGCATACAAATTACTTCTCCATCTACCATCAAATTATTTGCTTTTTCAGTTCCAACATCCAAGTACTCATACTTCTTTGTGCTCATACTTAGGCCACCCTTCCCATATTTCGCTTTAAGCTTTCTTAACATGCAGCTCAGGTCATCCTTACCTTCTGCTAGCACAGTCTGGTCATCTGCAAATACAGGCTAAACATATTGCTGTTGTATACTGTCACTTCCATAACCTGACATTTCCTATGCCAAGTCTGCAGCATTTCTCCTAGATACAGCTTCAAGACGGTTGGTGACAGCCCAAATCCCTCTGCAGACCCTTATTTACCTCGAATCCGTCTGTCCAACTGTTCCCAATCCTTACTTCCGCTGTGTTATTTTCATATAATTTCGTGACAGTGATTAGCAATCTTTGATCCAACACTGTCTCTGACAAATTTTCCCCTAGTTTGTTGGTGGGTACGTGATCATAGGCTACTTCAAGGTCAATGAAAGCAAACATGTGTGTCATGTCCAACCATGGCGCGTTTTTCACATATTAGTTTCATTGTGAAACTGTATATTACCGATCTTCTTGCTCGGAATCCTGCTTACTCTTCTTGCTGCTTGTAACTAGTTTCCGTCTCTGCCGCATCTTTCAGTAACTTCGAGTATAATCTTCCAAAGAAAGGGATCACTGTCAATATCCTACAATTATTTGGCCATTACTTGATTCTTTCTTATGCACTGGTCTTACGTAACATGTCTCCCCTTCTGGTGCAACATTTTCTCCATTTAATACTCTTTCAGACAGTCGCCTAAGCATCTCCAACAATTTCGGTGGACCGAATTTCACCTGCTCTGGATATATTGATCCCTGTTTCGGTGTCTTCTCCATCTTACCGCTCTTCACAGCATATTCAATAACTTTTACAACTAAACGCCACAGCTCCTCCTGTTTCGTCCTCACCTCACTTGTACATTAAAATTCAGGCCGATTTTCCTGAAATAAATCTTTAAAATAAGTTGTCCATCGACCATGTCTAACATTATAATGATGTAACTTGTCACTAGTTAACACTCACACTGACTTGGCTGTTATCTGTGCCTCAGCACTACTAGCCCCACCAATCATCTTCTCAGCATCTTTTTAACACTTCCCTTTTTAATTATTTATTTAGTGTCCTATATCTGTCTCTATCTTGACTCTCATTCACATTCAGGAAAGTCAAATAAGTTTCCTTTTCCTTTCGATCATCTCTGCCATTGCTGCATCTCACAAAACTGGTTTCATTTTCTTCTCATATTCTCCAAGTTCTTCTGTCTTTGCTTCTGCTATGGTCTCCTTTATATGCCCATATAACTCTTCTACTGCTCTCTCCGCACACTCCAATTTGCTTGCCAGTCACTTTTGGTGTAAGAACGTAGTACCGTTTTCCAGTCAACTGTCCAAATTATATTATAGTAAGTAATAATACGTGTTCAAAACACAATTATTGAGTTCCTTCTTCCAGAGGTACGCACATGAGTAATATCCAAGGAAATCCGCGAAACAGATATAATTCAGAAGAACGAACGAATTTGATTTTCATGCAAGGGAAAACAGTGATTCTCTCTTCTTTGCTGTGACATTATACAAAATGTCGAAAACCTCATCTAAATCTAATTTTTCACTTTAATTCCCGATTTAACCTGTAAACACTGCTACTGAGAGCATTGGAAAGAAAAAACGCTCAAATTAACACTCTTTCTTGAAAATTATACACGGAATGTATATTTTCCGATCCTTATATCTTGTAGTTAATAGTAAAAGAAATCACATTCAAAGGAAAGTACTCGTATTACAGCAGTGGGTGCTTCATTGTGACGTACAAAAGATGACAAGAACGTTTCTTACCGAACGGAAGTACTGAGCACAGAAATCGGCTGTATCGAATACGAGTGGCCCGAGAGCCACAAATGAGCAACCGGACGCCATGGAGTCCTGGCAGGCACCGCACACAGCCTTCGGCCGGCTCCCAGTGTCTGCTCCGTTGAGACTACTTGACCCTTGGCCTCTGGGCGTCGCAGTGCAAATCTTGCAGTCTGCTCCGCAGCACCAGGTTCCTGACCTGTCTAACGGGACACCTGCTCAGCCTCGTCTGGTTGGATCCTGCAAGAGAATCCGCACTAAACGAACCTGGCAATAGGAAGTAAAATATTTGGTAAAAGATAACGTAAGAGTAGAGTAATGTAGGAACATTCTGATATCCCTAGAGTACAATTAATGACTTAGTCTAACTCTTGGCAGATGATTTTTGTTTCAAATTGTACACAATTTACTACACTCCTGGAAATTGAAATAAGAACACCGTGAATTCATTGTCCCACTTTATTGACACATTCCTGGGGTCAGATACATCACATGATCACACTGACAGAACCACAGGCACATAGACACAGGCAACAGAGCATGCACAATGTCGGCACTAGTACAGTGTATATCCACCTTTCGCAGCAGTGCAGGCTGCTATTCTCCCATGGAGACGATCGTAGAGATGCTGGATGTAGTCCTGTGGAACGGCTTGCCATGCCATTTCCACCTGGCGCCTCAGTTGGACCAGCGTTCGTGCTGGACGTGCAGACCGCGTGAGACGACGCTTCATCCAGTCCCAAACATGCTCAATGGGGGACAGATCCTGAGATCTTGCTGGCCAGGGTAGTTGACTTACACCTTCTAGAGCACATTGGGTGGCACGGGATACATGCGGACGTGCATTGTCCTGTTGGAACAGCAAGTTCCCTTGCCCGTCTAGGAATGGTAGAACGATGGGTTCGATGACGGTTTGGATGTACCGTGCACTATTCAGTGTCCCCTCGACGATCACCAGTGGTGTACGGCCAGTGTAGGAGATCGCTCCCCACACCATGATGCCGGGTGTTGGCCCTGTGTGCCTCGGTCGTATGCAGTCCTGATTGTGGCGCTCACCTGCACGGCGCCAAACACGCATACCACCATCATTGGCACCAAGGCAGAAGCGACTCTCATCGCTGAAGACGACACGTCTCCATTCGTCCCTCCATTCACGCCTGTCGCGACACCACTGGAGGCGGGCTGCACGATGTTGGGGCGTGAGCGGAAGACGGCCTAACGGTGTGCGGGACCGTAGCCCACCTTCATGGAGACGGTTGCGAATGGTCCTCGCCGATACCCCAGGAGCAACAGTGTCCCTAATTTGCTGGGAAGTGGCGGTGCGGTCCCCTACGGCACTGCGTAGGATCCTACGGTCTTGGCGTGCATCCGTGCGTCTCTGCGGCCCGGTCCCAGGTCGACGGGCACGTGCACCTTCCGCCGACCACTGGCGACAACATCGATGTACTGTGGAGACCTCACGCCCCACGTGTTGAGCAATTCGGCGGTACGTCCACCCGGCCTCCCGCATCCCCACTATACGCCCTCGCTCAAAGTCCGTCAACTGCACATACGGTTCACGTCCACGCTGTCGCGGCATGCTACCAGTGTTAAAGACTGCGATGGAGCTCCGTATGCCACGGCAAACTGGCTGACACTGACGGCGGCGGTGCACAAATGCTGCGCAGCTAGCGCCATTCGACGGCCAACACCGCGGTTCCTGGTGTGTCCGCTGTGCCGTGCGTGTGATCATTGCTTGTACAGCCCTCTCGCAGTGTCCGGAGCAAGTATGGTGGGTCTGACACACCGGTGTCAATGTGTTCTTTTTTCCATTTCCAGGAGTGTATTTGCAGGCGCTACAGTAATGACAGTCATGTATGCAGTTACGTTTGTCAGCCTGGACATCTCCCGCAGCAGCTATTAAAATCAGTCATTACTGGTTTTACCGTCTTGAGCTTGCTACAGTTTAACTACAGAGAGTTTTACACCAGACACGTTCCCGTTTACTTATAAAAATTAGCACCAGAGACACAGACCTGGAACTCATAAGGATAAACAATAACAAAAAACACTCCCTCACAAGGAAACTACCACATTCAAAGCACAATAACAGAAACGAATCAACTGATAAATGATCAGCCAGCTTGGCAAACCACACACTCTTTAAACTGATTGACCACTTGTCCACTTAATACAACATTAAATATAGACATATAACCACACGCTCCATCTACTTCTACCATCTTCTCCCAGGTTCTGGCCTACACTCTACTCTTCATCACCTTCTAATATATACGTATACAATCCCCATTACCCTGTTACACATACACATACACATACAGACACACCTAAACCCACGAAATAAAAACAATTAAAAATTAATTTCACTGGTTGGAAACACTCACATCCTGCACAAAAACAACGAATACACATAAACACTGTAATACTGTAATACTGGGCATACTGAGAAAACACACGTAACTTTAGTTTCATTTAGAAAAGTGAAGTGTGAATAACCAAATGCAGCGCAAAAAATAATGCAGAATGGCAAAAACTGCTAGGCGTATATGTGAAACGAAGTCTTTCAATATCAACCGCTGCTAGCAAGAAAGGAAAAAGCAGTGGAGAATTTATAAAGGAACATCATAAGTATCTTGCACTACAACTTTTTAAACAATACACTGTTGTAGCGTAAAAACAAATCTATGTACTAACAAATGTCCAAACATGTGTATCCAGTTTGCAGAATAACCACGAGACGTGCTTTATAAATAAAAGCCAAACGCATCTGGCGTAAAATTGTCTTTAATTAAACTGCAATAAACTCAATACGGAGAAATAAAATTATAAATGTTATACAGTATTTTATAGTTTTGTTGAGTATTATCTTGCCAGTTAGCTACAGCAGAGCCTGGCAGCAATTGAAATGTATCTGAATACAGTAATGAGTAGGCCAAAAGTTGATACCTAGTAGATTGTGAATCTAGGGACACTTGTTTTGTGGCAGGAACTTCAGTACAGTGAGTGATTATGAAACCACATGAAGGAATGCTCAATAGCGAGCGCAATAAGCGGAGTCCGCAATTTTCTGCCGCATTATTAATTAATTCCAGTTCTACGTATTTAAGTGTTGCATAATTTATTAAATCCATGAAGAACATACCTTTAACTTTTAATTTACAGAATGTTTTGGCAAATAAAATTCTACACACTTGCAAAACTAGTTACATACGTCGCGAGTCCACACACACATTTTTTTTCTCTGCCAATTTCGTTGGTAACTTGCAGGGTTCGTTGTGGGACATTGTGGAATATTCTCGCACCCGCTCCTATAGCTTCATGAAGTTCCGATAGCTAGCGGCTCTGTACATAATCTTAGAAATGGTGTCTCTAATGGAGGTGCGTTCCAAGCAGGGAGCTGTCATTCAGTTTCTTTTGGCGGAAAACTAGAACATCGCAGATGTTCATACGCACTTGCAGAATGTCTACGGAGACCTAGACGTGAACAAAAGCCCGGTGAGTCGTCGTGCTTGGCGTCTGTCATCATCGCAATAAGGTCGCGTCAGTCTGTCCGATCACCTAACTGCCGGCCAGCCGCACACACATCCGTTGCTCCTGCGGTGTTAGAATGCGCGGACGCTCTCATGATGGCCGACGGATCACAAACATCCCGCTGCTCAACTTGACGTCTGTGTTGGTGATGCTCATGCCTCGTCCTTCAGTAGGGTACTCGAAGGCGCGTGCCCGTTGGGATACTGGCTGCTTAATAGAAGATCATAAAGAACAACGAAGGACCATCTGTACAGAATAGCGTGTGCGTTACGTGGCTGATCGTGATAATGTTTTATCGAATGGCCTCACAGGCGGTGAAACATGGGTGCATCACTTCTAACTGAAAATATGACAGCCTCTGGGGATATGGCACACCACCTCTCCTCCGAAGAAAAAGTTCAAAGCCATACCTTCAGCTGATAAAGTCATAGCGACTGGATTCTGGAACAATTAAGGGGTTAAACTCTTTGACGTCATCCCTCACGGTGCGACTATCAACTCTGAAGTATGTTGGTCTGCTCTCAGAACAATGAAGAAATTACTTCTGCGTTTTCGTCAGCACCAAAAGGGAAACGAACTTCTCCTTCTCCGTGACAACACAAGTCCTCGCACAAGTCTTCGCATCAGTAGGAGCTCACAAATCTTCAATCGACTCGCACATTCCGAATGCCATCTGTCTGGCCCAATGAAGGATGCACTCCGCGGGCAGCAGTACATGGATGATGGGGAAGTTGTAGATGTGGCAAGACGTTGGCTCCGACGTCTACCAGTAGACTAGTATCATCCGGCATACAGGCCCACTCAATAAGGCCACGTACTCAAAGCACATTACGTTGAAAAATCGGATTTTGTAGCCAAAAGCGTGAGGAATAATATCGTGTAATGGAATCCTCATTAAAACCAACTTGCGTTCAGGAAAAATGTGTTGCATTACGTATTGAGTGTCCCTCTAACAAGTGAAAGATTAAGCCTTACTTCATCGCTCGTGCGTCATCTTGTGCCTTCAAACACATTAATCTCTTTGTGTGGATTATATCATATCTGCAAATTAACTGTGTTTCGTAAATGTCTTAATAATTTTACCTTTCTTGAAAATGGGTACTCACGTAAAAATCCAATATATTCAATTTAAAAACTTAATTAACATGTATATGATTTGTAACAAGGTTCTGTTACTGATAATTGATGTGTAGTAAAGTAAAAATGTAAGAGAGAGCACAGACAAGATTTTATCGACTGCAGTACATTTACATTACACGGGAATATATGTCCCTGTGTACTTGACTACGTAAATTGCGCCTTGAAACATGTCTTCACTTTATGAAAAACCTTAATTTTCCCGAGTGATATTTGTAATTACGGAATAAATTTTACAACACATAAAATTGAATGCCATCATTAAAAAATTGAATCAGAAAATACATTAACCTCTATTAACGTGCATGCTAAAAGTTAATAATCTGAAACGTATTCCAACTATAAGAGTCTCTCGTACACGATAGATTCTTCTATACATTACATCTAAAACGACTGATCCTCCTAAATTAATGGGTGCTGCGTGTAAATGCAGTCGTTTTACCGAGACTGCGTTTTCTACATGAAAACTTGGCGTAAATTTTAATGCACACTTAAAACTACAAATTGTTACATTCCAAAGATCTGTCTTTACTACAGCATGTTTTTTAAGTGCATTCACATACGAACTTGTGGTAGATTCACAAATACGTTCAAGGATCAACATTTTCACTAACAATTCACAAATATCAGACGTACCCTACATAGGACACGTAAAATACATCCAGAATACAGTCAAACTCGTCGCTTACTATTGTTAGCATGTCTGGAATTACAGAGTTCACTGCTGTTGCTGTGGTTCGCCGCAGTTCTCATAAAGCTGCTCGTAGGGGACGCTCACAGAAGGAAAATTTGACAAACCCGCACGAAACTAACGCAAATACTTTCTGATTATGCGGCCTTGGAGCCAAAGGTACAAAGTACGTTCCATGTCCAGCTCCCCTGTAGAAGGAACAGTGCGGTGCTCTCGAAATATAGCCCGCCACACAGCTCCAACATAATGGACCAGCCTAAGCGAAGAACGTGGAATACCATTGGTGCATTGTTATCGCCATCTCGGCTCTACGCATACTGGGTTGTGGATATGGTTGCGTACTGTCAAAACGTTCGGTAGTTTTGATGCAGTACATAAGTGACGTAGTAAATAGTAAGACTACAAGTACTATTGCTACCAATGATGGAAAAAGAACCATAAATGACTGCGTGAGAAACTGGAAATTGACGACATCTCTTGTTTTTTGTGGTTTGTTTTGACTAGAACAGCACTTGATTCAGTGTTAGTCCACTGTCTATTTTATGTCGTTATAAAATATAAATTTTACTTTGTGGATAATAATAATCAAGTGACCGAGTAAATTCTGCAGTCTGATGTAACCAAGCAATTTACTTTTGATGCAAGTACAGTTTATACGCACAAACTTAAAAAAATGCATGCAGTTATTGAAGCATTGGATACGTTCTCGTTTTTTTAAAAAAAAATTTACATGCTTTTTGAGGGAATTGTGATTTTATCGCTGTATGGTAAACCTGTATTGTTTGTTTTTAGTTTAACTGCAACATACCTCTGTTTCACATTGCAGATCAACAATTGTAGACTAAAACCGAATTAAACGTTGATAATTCCAATTTTACTGTAAATACTGCTTATTTTTAAGTAACAGACAGGAGGCCAGCAATCTATAAAAAATATTTTCCGTAGGTTATGCAGCCCTTTAGACACTGAAGAGCCAAAGAAACTGGTACACTTGCCTAATATCGTGTACTGCCCCGTGAGCACGTAAAAATACCGCGGGAGGGAACTGACACCATGAATCCTGAAGAGTTGTCCGTAAATCCGTAAGATTACAGGGGGGAGGGGGGGCGGTCGAGATCTCTTCCGAACAGCACGTTGAGAGGCATTCCAGACATGCTGAATAATGTTCATATCTGGAGAGTTTGACAGCCAGCGGAAGTGCTTAATCTCAGAAGAGTGTTCCTGGAGCGCCTCTGTAGCAATTCTGGACGTGTAAGGTGTCGTATTGCAATGCTGTTGTTGTTCAAGTCCGCCGGAAAGCAAAATGGACGTGAAGGGACGCAGGTGATCAGACAGGATGCTTACGTATGTGTCATCTGTCAGAGTCGTATGTAAACGTGTTAGGGATCCCATGTCACTCCAGCTGCACACGTCCTTCTTCATTATAGAGCCGCCACCAACGGCCGGCCGGAGTGGCCGAGCGGTTAAAGGCGCTACAGTCTGGAACCGCACGACCGCTACGGTCGCAGGTTCGAATCCTGCCTCGGGCATGGATGTGTGTGATGTCCTTAGGTTAGTTAGGTTTAAGTAGTTCTAAGTTCTTGGGGACTTATGACCACAGCAGTTGAGTCCCATAGTGCTCAGAGCCATTTGAACCATTTGAACCGCCACCAACTTGGACACTCCACTGCTGACATGCAGGGTCCACGGACTCATGAGGTTGTCTCCATACCTGTACACGTCCATCCGCTCCATACAATTTGAAATGAGACTCGTCCGACCAAGCAACATGTTTCCAGTCATCAACAGTCCAATGTCTGTGTTGACAGGCGGGGCGTAAAGCTTTGTGTCGTGCAGTCATCAAGGGTACACGAATTGGCCGTAGACTCCGAAAGCCCATATCGACGATGTTTCGTTGAATGGTTCGCACGCTGACACTTGTTGATGGCCTAGCATTGGGATCTACAGCAGTTTTCGGAAGGGTCGGGCTTCTGTCACGTTGAACGATTTTATTCAGTTGTCGTCTGTCCCGTTCTTGCAGGATCTTTTTCCGGCCGCAGCGGTGTCGCAGATTTGACGTTTTACCGGATTTCTGATAGTTACAGTACACTCACAAAATGATCGTAAGGGAAAATCCCCACTTCATCACTACCTCGGAGATACTGTGTCCCATCGCTCGTGCACCGACTTTAACACCACGTTCAAACTCACTTAAATCTTCATAACCTGCCATTGTTGGAGCAGTAACCAAGCTAACTACTGCGCAAGACACTTGGTGTTTTATATAGGCCTTGCCGATCGCAGCGTCATATTCTGCCAGTTTACGTGTTTCTGTATTTGAATACCAGTTTCTTTGGCGCTTCAGTGCATATCCTCACTCAGTTTCTAATCTATTCACGGCTTCCGGTTTCTATGAGAAACTAATGAGTCACTGACCAATTACACAATAAAAGGTATCGATAGGAGGTAACACCCGATAGGTATGCAACACACCTAATGTAGAGATAACGCTGTTACACTCGTAATTGGCCATGGCTAATAGAAAAACTACCGTAGCCTACGATTACTTACGATAATGAATGGCAAACGACAGTAGTTCTAAAACTCCGGTAATTAGAGAGCGAGCAAGTTAGCTGCTCCAAGAAGAACCATAGTGGCTACCACAAGAACGATTACGCCACAATTGTCTGCGAGATAAACTCTTAGTTCCAATGCCTAAATTAAACTTATGACACAAGCGACTGTTTCATTGTGTTGAAGACATAGTCTTGTGAAATCATACAAATCCCTTTGAAAGGCCCTGTATGATGAAACGAAATAACGCGACAGTACAGTGCAAAATATTCCCGAAGAGTCTGAGTCCTTATGCAAGTGATATTCTTCTGCCTGTTTTGCGTAAAAGGCCCTCTACAGAATTATGTGGCGTTGTTTCGTATGACAAACTAATAAATAACGTTGGGCATCATTACTGTTGTCTTCTATGCAAGAATTTGAACCTGTATTGAAGAAGATCAGTGTGGAAATATGACTCTGGCTTTTCAGAGTAAGGATTTTCTGTAGTTTTCCTAAATCACATGAGATAATGCACAGTTTTCTTTCCTGCTCTTGCCCCTTACTGCACCGATCTTTGTTAAATACATTGTTATCCATTGGCTATGGATCTTCAACACTTCTCCCTCCTTCCATACCTGTGACGACATGGTCATCGTGGACATGTCATGCTGCCATCTTACGTTACCTCTTACTGTTCAATAGGAACCAAGTTTTGTATAAATAAAGAGAGGTATTTCATATCTATTTGGTACCTACTGACATTGCCTTTCGTCTCCCTAAGAAGCAGAACAAGTACCGGTCTAACGCAAAATACTATCGTGTCTGGAATCCGTTCTTCTTAGCATCCGGTACTTGTAGGTGTTGGGTTCTGATAACCTTTGAAAATTATTTGCCAATGATTTCAGAAACAGTTTATTACACCGCTAATGATTTTCGAAACAAATTATTTTACTCTAAATTTTGGGACCATATGCAATTTTCTTTTCGCTACAATCAATTACCCTCAGGATGACAAGTCATGTAAGCATTTTGTATGTGAGTCATATAAACTGTGTTGCTTGTGTTTATAGTGTTCCTGAAGTGGAAATGGCGAATTTGCTCATAGCCTAGATTCGTATGGGTTAAAGTATATAACCAATGCTAGTATAACATGCTATTTACCAGGCATACGTAATCGTCCATGCACTGATTTACGTCCCTGTCTCACAGGGCAGGATGACGCACGTAAGGTATTGGAGCAGTCGAATCTAGCCTACTTATGATTTCCCTCAGATACATGAGAAATAAAGACACTTTGTGGCTTACATGAAAAAATTCGTCTGACAAAATAGCGATTTCCTAGGGTATGTCAGTCTATAAAATGATTTCAACAGTGTAAAGTGCTGCAAGACGTTCGAAATATAAAAATGCAGGGTTATTCCGCGTTGATCTTACAAATTTTCAGGGATGATAGAGAAGGGTAAATGTATCAATCTGAGTTAAGGGACCCTGGTCCGTAAACGATCGAGTGGAAAGTCGTAAGCGAAAATGGTTTTGACACCTCTGATAGTGGAATACATGTACAGTTACTGTTGTTACGCAGATTGTAGGACGTCCAAACTTCAGAAGGGGCCATATGTAGTAAAACAGAGAAACTGGTCTAGTAAACATGGTCCATAAATTCATTCCTTAAGAGCTATGGGCTCTTGCTCGCATTGGCAACTGTGAGAGACATCTCTTCTGCTGCAAGCTCTTTGCCTTGCAAAATATCTGAGGGACGTAATAAGGACCAAAACAAGAAATAAATATCCAGAAAATATTGGTTCTAAAGTGCATACCTCAAGTGACATGTGCGCTTGTTCAGTAGAAGAGATGCGTTTCGCAGTATCGAAGATGAACAAGTGCTCATAGCTCTTAAGGTATGCACTTCAGACCCCGTGTTTGCCAGATATTTTTTCTTGTTTCTGTACGTACTACAACTTCCGAAAGTTGCCTACAGTCACCATATATGTATTCCGCTATCAGATTTATTAAAATGATTTTCTCATGAAATTTTCGACTCGGTCGTTTCAGAACCAGGCTACCTTATCTCATATTGATATGTATACCACTGTCCATCATCCCTAAAAGTTTGTAACATCGTCTCAGAATCCCCCTGTTTGTATACGCCATACAGAAGACGAGTAATATACAATACGCACAGGAAACAATAGGGAAAATAAGAAAGGCACACTAGTAGGAGTGTGCTCGGATTTAACAGGGCTTTTTGAAGGGATGCTGTCATTCCCATCTATTGCTGAAGCTACGAATCGAAATAGCAATGAAGCTGGTGCTCTTAGATTGGTAGAAGGGAATCGTGCACCGTGCTTCTTAGACGAGAAATGATAAACTCAAAAATGAGAGCTGCTGTGCTACGATTCTGAGTTTACTTACACCCCATATGAAATCGTAAAAGTGTTTTGTGGTCTGATATCCCGCAACAGTGTGATTCGTTAATATCATTCATGTAGCTCAAGCAGCTGTCTGTAATAACTTCCACTGTGAAACAAAAATATCGAAAAAGCACGCACCTGATTTGTTTCTTATGACTTAACGCAATAAATGAAGCAGGCATAAAGGAATACAAATGAGATCGACAGGAAGTTCAAAATGGCTAAGCAGGGATGGCTAGTGGACAAATGTAAGGATGTAAAGGCTTATCTCACTAGGCGTAAGATAGATACTGCCTGCAGGAAAATTAAAGAGACCTTCGGAGAAAAGTGAACCACTTGTATGAATATCAAGAGCTCAGATGGAAACCCAGTTCTAAGCAAAGAAGGGAAGGCAGAAAGGTGGAGGGAGTATATAGAGGGTCTATACAAGGGCGATGAACTTGAGGACATTTTATGGTAATGGAAGAGGATGTAGATGAAGATGAAATGGGAGATACGATACTGCGTGAAGAGTTTGACAGAACACTGAAAGGCCTGAGTCGAAACAAGGGCCACTATCAGTTTAATAAGTCACAGCTGCAAAATACTAACGCGAATTATTTACAGACGAATGGAAAAACTGTTAGAAGCGGACCTCGGGGAAGATCAGTTTGGATTCCGTAGAAATACTGGAACACGTGAGGCAATACTGACCTTACGACTCACCTTAGAAAAAAATTAGGAAAAGGCAAACCTACGTTTCTAGCATTTATAGACTTTGAGAAAGCTTATGGCAATGTTGACTGGAATACTCTCTTTCAAATTCCATAAGTGGCAGGGGTAAAATGCAGGGACCGAAAGAAAGGCTATTTACGATTTGTACAGAAACAAGATGGCAGTTATAAGAGTCGGGGGCATGAAAGGGAAGCAGTGGTTGGGAAGGGAGTCAGACAGGGTTGTAGCCTCTCCCCGATGTTATTCAATCTGTATATTGAGCAAGCAGTAAAGAAAACAAAAGAAAAATTCCGAGAAGGTATTAAATTCCATGGAAAGAAGTAAAAACTTTGAGGTAAGCCGATGAAATTGTAATTCTGTCAGAGACAGCAAAGGACTTGGAAGAGCAGTTGAACGGAATGGACAGTGTCTTGAAAGGAGGATATAAGATGAACATCAACAAAAGAAAAACGAGGATAATGGAATGTCGTCGAATTAAGTCTGGTGATGCTGAGGGAATAAGATTAGGTAATGAGACACTTAAAGTAGTAAAAGAGCTTTGCTATTTGGGGAGCAAAATAACTGATGATGGTCGAAGTAAAGACTGGCAATGGCAAGAAAAGCGTTTCTGAAGAAGAGGAATTTGTTAACATCGAGTATAGATTTAAGTGTCAGGAAGTCGTTTCTGAAAGTATTTGTATGGAGTGTAGCCATGTATGGAAGTCTGAAACGTCCCCGTTTTAACAATTATACACGACTGTCCTTAAACTGACACACAATATTTTGTTAGCGCAACGCAATCTGACTTTCAATAATCCCTACAAAAGAATGGGCCCTGACTAACATTAAACTATACCTTTCACAAATCACTTACCTCACAAAAATCTTCGCTACTCAAGCTACTGCAATACAGCGAGCGCCACTACTGCCAGCTAAATAAAAGATACAAACTATGGAAGGCACTAACTACTGATAGGGATAGTTAGCAAATGAAAGATATTAATAGAGAACAAACAATGTATTTACCTTAATAGTCATAATATATATAGCAGTTGATGACAAATTACAAAACTCCGCCATCTCTCTCCCCACATCCACCACTGCTGGCGGCTCACCTCCAACTGCGCAACGCTACGCGCTGTTCACAGCCAGCTGCCTAACACTACAATGGCGAGTACTACAACAATGCAAAGCAGCCTCAGACTGCACACAGCACAGCCAGTGATTTTCATACAGAGGTGGCGTTACCAATAAAAAAAACCTAAACAGCCTACTTACAAGTCAAACGTGGACGATAAATAGTTTGGACAAGAAGAGAACGGATGCTTTCGTAATATGATGCTACAGAAAAATGCTGAAGATTAGATGGGTAGATTACATAACTAATGAGGAGGTATTGAACAGGATTGGGGAGAAGAGAAGTTTGTGGCATAACTTGACTATAAGAAGAGATCGGCTGGTAGGAAATGTTCTGAGGCATCAAGGGATCACCAATTTATTATTGGAGGGCAGCGTGGAGTGTAAAAATCGTAAAGGGAGACCAATAGATGCATACAGTAAGCAGATTCAGAAGGATGTAGGTTACAGTAGGTACTGTGAGATGAAGAAGCTTGCACAGGATAGAATAGCATGGAGAGCTGCAACAAACCAGTCTCAGGACTGAAGACCACAAAAACAACAACGACTTAACGCTCCCTGAACATGAACATTCTTCATTATTCGATGCATTTCACACAAACACCGACGACGGCAGTATGGGAGCGGGTCGTGGTCAGTACGCTGCGGGCGATATCCCGAGTGGTGGGATGTTGAGGCAGCGCTACACTGGGTTGGGGCGTCGTGGAGCAAGGCTAACCGTTGATGTTGTCCGTTGTGGCGGCTGACGGAAACGTGTCAGCTCTCAGAGTCGCACTCAGGACCATCAGAGATCTGTGGAGTTTACCGCGAGGGCACCCGTTGGGCATCTTTGCCTCAGTGGATCCAGTTCAAAGTCAGAAACCATCGAGGATAACTCCTAGATCAGTGGCTCTACCCAGGTGATGAGGTTGCTCAGCAAAGGTGGAGTGGTACTTCAAATTATTGATTACAACGATGTTATCCTACAAGATCTTTTTCAGGAGAGCTCACGGCACTTGGGTCTGGTTATGAATGTCTGTGTTCGTCGTGTCTGTGACGTTGGACTCTTTTATCATCTTTCACCAGCATAACCATAGGCTATTCTGGTTGCTTGCGGATAAGCGCGGGGATTTCCATATGAACTTCCTTCCCTACTGTCTTGTCAATAAAAACGGTCCCACACATTTCTAATCGACCTTAGCGGTCTTGTCCGAACAACGTGACAGAAACACTCGTTCCCCATCAGAGCAAAAACCTTTACGTTCAACTAAAACCTACAGCCACATTCTCGAAGCCCTTGTTGATAGAGGAACGCAACACTGTGATAATCTCCCACATTATATTAGAGAACTGAATAACATATCCAGCTTCATAAGAAAGTTAATGATATCTCTACTAAAGCAACAATAATGATTACTATTGCCCCTCTATACACTCGTCATCCTATGCATCCTTTGTAACCAGCTGTTCCTCATTTCCCAGTATTCTTAGCTGGTCCAGTCCTTTTAGCTGGTCAAATCTTCCTTTCCCCATTTTCCCAATATTTCTTCATTTTCTCCCCAATTCTTTCTTTCTTTCTTTCTTCGGTTCACTTTGGTCGGTATGGTTTTAGTAACATCTCTGGAGTCAACTCCAATTTTTCAATTTTGCTTCTGAAGCACCCTGTCTGATGTGTCAGTTACGTCAATTTTTGCTTTTATCACATCCTTCTTAACTTCGTTTACCCTGGGTATTGATGCTTTAAGTAATGTCACATAGTCCAATAGACGTTTCCAGATAATCTGTCTAGCTGTCCATAGAACTACATTCGACTTTTTCTGACGTCAGTTTAGATGTTTGATACGTTTTTCTGTTGTCTCGACGGTTTGCAGTCTGTATCCACAACGTGTTCATTGAATTTTTCTGATAATCGTTCTCCCTATTTTCTTAATTTCTTGTAAATCTAGTTTTCGATTGACTGAGAATGTTTTACTTGCTTATGTGACAGTCGGTTTGATTACTGTGTTGTAGAGTCTGATTTTAGTGGTCCTTCGACAGGCATTTTTTGTTATACAAATCTGAAAGAAGTCCAGACGATATCTTGATTTTCTGCAATATTTTGTTTTATGCTATTTTTTCAAGTCCTGTTGGTTCAATAATTTCGCCGAGATATTAAAAGTATTAGATTGTTGATTTCACCATAATTTGTTTAAAGTTGTGGAATATCTAACTTGGAACACAAGAATTCAATCTTCTTAAAGGAGATTTGTAGGCCAAGCTTCCCTTCACATTCTTTGAGCATCTCTATTTGTTTTACTGCTGTTTCTTCATGGTCGGTTAGAATCACTAAGTCATCTGCAAACGCTAAATATGGAACGTTCAATATTCCTTTAGATATTCCTACTTCCATTGGCTTCCAGAAGTTTTGTTTTGTTAGTTGCATTTCCCATTCTTAAATTACTTTGAGTAAAACTATGTTGAATAATTGTGGCGACATCTCACCTTCTTACTCATGTTTTAACTAAGAATGGTTCCGAAATTTCGTCTATGAGTTTAATTTTTGATTTGGTTTCTGTTAGTGTTTGTTCATTCAATTTTCTAGTTTTGGTGACTAGTCCGCGTTCTTCTAGAATATTACATAGAGATTGTCTATCTATAGATTCGTATGTTTTTTTTTAAATCAACGAACGTGCATACTACTGGCTTACACCAGATTGCACTAATTTCTAAAATACCTTTAAGATTAAATATTTGTGCCGGACACGATCTGTTACATCGAAAACCTGTTTGATAATCTGGAACTGCATGTTCTAGTTATTTTTGTGCTCTCTTTAGGAGAGACCCGGTTAAAATTTTGTAAGTGATGTAGAAAAGTGAAAGACCTCTGTAGTTGATCACATCTGGTCTCTCTCCCATTTTGGGCAGTGTATGAATTAGTGCACATTTCCTATTCTCTGGAATATTTTCTCTCTGCCAATTGTCTTGGATGATTTGAATGTTCTCTTTTAAGGAATTTGGACCAAGGTTCTTCCGTAGTTCAGCTACAATTCCGTATTATTATTTTTGAGCTCTTTTCGTCTTGAGTTGTCAATAGCGAAGTTTCATCCGTGTGTTCTGATTGTAAACTGGGCAATCTCGTACTTGGTTGTGAGCAATTTAGAAGTGAGGAATATTTGGCTGATTCTCGACGATCTTCTTTGTTAGTTAGTGTCAATTTTCCATTTTGTTTCCGGAAACAGAGGTTTCATGGAGAATATCCTTTGATTTAATTTGCAAACTTTTTGTAAAAGTCGTGTGTTTTGCGATTTCTAAAGTCTTCTTCAGTTGAGTTCAGCTGTTTATTAAGATAGCTTTATTAAGGTATTCTTGCCGGTTTGAATAAGTGTTTGGTTGTTAAAAGTACCAATATATCTGTGAGATTTTCGTGGAAATTTACCAGATAACTCTGACTTTCTCTGCACGAGCCCAAGCTCTCCATAATTCGATAGCTTAGTTGTCGTCACAGGGCGAGTTGGTTGACCCCCTGGAGTAATGTTAATATTACGTGAACGAATCATTCTGCTAGAAATTAGGTTCCAGGTAATGCTGGTTGGGTAGAACCGTGGAATGTTAATTCTTGGAGCTCAGTGTTCAGCCGCACCTTACATGGTGAGCAGACGCTGGCCACAGTACCGGTAGTTACTACAGAGACTTGGCTGGACTTTTAATTATGCTTTATCTTATTTATAGAGCTTGCCTCTTCCGCCAGTTCCATGGTTCCCATGATCTACATCTCCGCATTCACTGCCGTTCAGGTCTTCACCGTCATCCTGACAAGGAGCCCTTACAACGTACTATCGCCCGGGTCAGGTGAACCAAGGTTTTTTTTTAACGTGGTACTTCTCCCCGATGTTATTCAATCTGTATATTGAGCAAGCAGGAAAGGAAACAAAAGAAAAATTCGGAGTAGGTATTAAAATTCATGGAGAAGAAGTAAAAACTTTGAGGTTCGCCGATGACATTGTAATTGTGTCAGAGACAGCAAAGGACTTGGAAGAGCAGTTGAACGGAATGGACAGTGTCTTGAAAGTAGGATATAAGATGAACATCAACAAAAGCAAAACGAGGATAATGGAATGTAGTCAAATTAAATCGGGTGATGCTAAGGGAATTAGATTAGGAAATGAGACACTTAAAGTAGTAAAGAAGTTTTGCTATTTAGCCAGTAAAATAACTGATGATGGTCGAAGTAGGATATAAAATGTAGACTGGCAATGGCAAGGAAATCGTTTCTGAAGAAGAGAAATTTGTTAACATCTAGTATAGATTTAAGTGTCAGGACGTCGTTTCTGAAAGTATTTGTATGGAGTGTAGCCATGTATGGAAGTGAAACATGGACGATAACCAGTTTGGACAAGAAGAGAATAGAAGCTTTCGAAATGTGGTGCTACAGAAGAATGCTGAAGATAAGGTGGGTAGATCACGTAACTAATGAGGAGGTATTGAATAGGGTTGGGGAGAAGAGAAGTTTGTGGCACAACTTGACTAGAAGAAGGGATCGGTTGGTAGGACATGTTTTGAGGCATCAAGGGATCACAAATTTAGCATTGGAGGGCAGCGTGGAGGGTAAAAATCGTAGAGGGAGACCAAGAGATGAATACACTAAGCAGATTCAGAAGGATGTAGGTTGCAGTAGGTACTGGGAGATGAAGAAGCTTGCACAGGATAGAAGAGTAGCATGGAGAGCTGCATCAAACCAGTCTCAGGACTGAAGACCACAACAACAACAACAACTTCTCCCCTTTCTTCTTCTTCAGGCGGGCTTGGAACCAGCTTTGGCGGTGTTTTAGTATTACTGTTATCATTATTATCGTCATTATTAGTGGCAACAGCAGTAGTGCTAGAAGTACTGCTAGTTTTCAATTAGTTCATGTCAATATCATTATCCCTATTGTCGCCTCAGACACACAATGTTAATGCTATTTGGCATATTAAACTTATTATTTCTTAAATAAGTATGTTTTAAAAAGGGTACTATACATGTGAAACGCTGGTCCGATATAAGAGACGCGACGATGGTCTTAATCATATCAGGTTCAATAAATTAATATCTAAATAAAGTAAAAGGTTTCCCCATATATTCAAACAGTGACTCGTGTCGAGATATCAGCAGTCGAATACAGGACACAGAAAGAATGGTAGAACCAGATGAGCTAGGATTTTTTATAGCCTCTCTAACAAGCAGACCCCACGGTAATTGGATTTGTGTAGTTTTTCATATTTATATTAGAAATTCAGAGCTCAAATATCAATCGCCATAAGCAGATCTATGAAACTCTTCTAATATTCTCGATAATATCGGTGTTAAAGTTTCCCGAGCATCTTTCATTCAGTAAAGTTGAGGCACATTTGTCATGGGCTCTCAGGTAAATGCTTGCCTCCCTCCCTTCCTTCCTTGGAGGACCAGATTCGTTTACCTGCAGATAAATTTTTTAAACAAAGTTGCATGTTGTACGATAAGCCTAAAATACGTAAACATGAAAAAAAAGCTCGGTACGTTTGAGGCTAGTAACCGCTGGTTCGAGTCTCATTTCTGTTTTAATTTTTTCTTTCATTTAGAATGGTTGTCGTATTTAAATATAAAATTCATCAAATAAATGTGCAGTAACACTTACACAATAACAGTTTTTATGAAAATTGCGTGTTAGTTACAGGTAAACGAGATAAAAATTCGGCGTTTTTACAGTTTGTTCGATGCTATGAAATTGCTGTTTTCCGTGTTTTTACGTCACTATTCACTCTGGAACCTGTGATATAACATTGTTGTATAAAACAACGGACAGAGGTAAGATATGAGTAGCTATGTGAATTTTCATTTTTGACCATAAATTCTATTTGTTAAATTAAACAATCGTTATTAACAATCTTTTATAAATAATTGATCTTTACGTATTTATGTTTGGAATGAAAACAGGTATTTTGCTTATGATATGAAATTAGAAACAACGTGTACGTTCTTAATAAAAATAGGTATGTGTTAATTATCATTTATTTGATAAATTTTATATTTAAATGACGTAGGTAGCCTAACCGAACGAAAAAGAAAACGAAAAAATAATGAGCAATGCCAGACATGAGCCAGCGATTACCATTCTCGAACGCTAACGATTTTTAATGTTTTTCGTCTTTATAAATTTAACACTTCTCGAAAATGCTCGTAGACATGCATCTTTGCTTAAAAATTTCCGACATGCGGTAATAATCAGTCACGGGATCTCTGCGTGACAGGCCCAAATTCTATCACAGAACCACATGGCCCACCAAAAGCTGAGTTAATTTTAGTGAATTAAATGCACTCGAAAAACTTCAAAGCTGATTTTTTCGATAATTTTTTAGAGCTGCATCGACATACTTAGAGCTCTGAACGTCACGTACTATAAATATAAAAAATTACAAATATCCGATTGCAGTGTGTTTTCTTTGTAAGACAAGTAGTACGCTCCCGCCACACACTCCGCTATGCAATCATCGTGTGGTAGCAATTCAGTCAAAAAATGACGGTGGATCGCCGCCTTCGTGGGTGCTGCGCTAGCACTAATACAGTGCCCACTCGCTGAATTATGCCGGTGGAAGGAAGCATGAACTGACGAACGAGTAGTCCTTGCTATGCCTCCTCTTTGTTTGTGACCGGTGGTGCACCCTCAAGGGCAGTCAATGAAGAGCCATAAAACCAACTGGAAGTGAAGAAATTAATTGGCGACACTTGTGTGAGGGCCAGACACATCCATTTTTTAGTTAATATTATATTTTGGCTGTAAGTCGTCATGCTTTTTCTGTAGGCAGAAGCAGTCTACTTCACTTATTTTGTGCGTATACTGGAAGAGAATTTGTCTGGTTTCTTTTAACTTTATTAAGAAATAACCAACGCTGATTCGGAACTTATCGCTCCTGTGAATCACAACTACACTATGTGATCAAAAGTATCCGGACACCAGGCTGAAAATGACTTGCAAGTTCGGGGCGCCCTTCATCGGTAATGCTGGAATTGAATATGGTGTTACCCCACCTTTAGTCTTAATGACAGCTTCCACTTTCGCAGGCATACGTTCAATCAAGTGGTGGAAGGTTTCTTGGGGAATGGCAGCCCATTCTTAACGGAGTGCTGCACTGAGGAGAGATACTGATGTCGTCGGTGCTTAAAACATCAATGTAGGCCTGTGATGTTGTAGTGCCACCCAAAAATACAAGGAGTGCAAGCCCCCTCCATGAAAAACACGATCACACTATAAAACCACCGCCTCCGATATTAACTGTTGGCACTACAATGCTGGCAGATACGTTCACCGGGCATTCGCCATACCCACAGCCTGCCATCGGATCGCTACATTGTGTACCGTGATTCGTCACTCCACACGACGTTTTTCCACTGTTCAGTCGTCCAATGTTTACGCTCCTTCCACCAAGTGAGGCGTCGTTTGGCATTTACCAGCGCGATGTGTGGCTTATGAGCAGCCGGTCGACCATGAAATCCAAGTTTTCTCATCTCCCGCCTAAATGTCATAGTAGTTGCAGTGGATCCTGATGCAGTTTGGAATTCATGTGTGATGGTCTGGATAGATGTCTGCCTCTTACACATTACGACCCTCCTCAACTGTCGGCGGTCTCTGTCAGACAACAGACGAGGTCGGCCTGTAAGCTTTTGTGCTGTATGTGTCCCTTCACGTTTCCATTTCACTATGACTTTGGAAACAGTGGGTCTAGGAATGTTAAGCAGTGTGTAAATCTAGCCTACAGACGTATGACACAAGTGACACCCAATCACCTGGCCACGATCGAAGTCCATAAGTTCTGCGGAACACCCCATTCTGCTATCTCACGATGTTTAACGACTGCTAGAGTCGCTGATGTGGAGTATCTGGCAGTTGGTGGCCACACAATGCACCTAATATGAAAAACGTATATTTTTGGGGGTGTCCGGATACTTTTGATCACATGGTGTAGCTCTTTGTAAATGATGGAGGACAGCAATCTGTCGCCCTTTCCTGTCAGGTTTTTTTAAGCAAATCTAGATTTCGGCTAGTGTCCAGCCATTATCAGTGCCCTATTTCATAGTAACTAAGCACGTCCTAGTACGTCAGTATCGAGTTGTTCTGAGACTGAGTAGTCTCGAACGCACTGTGTTGGAAGTCCGAACAACAGGGTACTAGAGTACTAGGAGATACGTTGTTACTATGAACTAGTGCATTGATAATAGCTAGGCACTAGACGAAATCTAGATCTGCTTAATAAACCCTGAAAGGAAAGACGACTGATTGCTGTGTGACATTTTGAAAGTCATATCACAATCGTTGGGTTCATCGACATTCCTAATGGAAGGTAACCTGATGAACTAGCTCTTTATTCACTCAGAGTTGTGAGTGCTGTCGACAGTGGATCTCGAATTCAGTCGATATTTGATACTGTTCCTCACAAACGACATGTTACGAAATTGCATGCCTACGGAGTACCATCTCAGTTGTGCTACTGGATTCGTGACTTTCTGTCAGAAAGGACACAGGTCGTAGTAAATGACGGAAAGTTCTCAAATGAAATAGAAGTGACATCTGATGGTCCTCAGAAAAAAGTTATTTCTGGCAATCCCCGTGGAAACGTTACAGTCGCTCTGCTGGAACTGATTTATGTAAACGATTAGGGGAGCAGCCCTGTTAGACTGTTTGCAAGTGATTTTGTTACCCACTGTCTCGTAAAGTAACCAGATGTTCAAAACCAATTGAAAAATTACTTACAAAGATATCTGTACAGAGCGATAACTGGTAATTCACTATGAGTAATGAAAAAGGTGGAGTCATTCATTTGAATAATAAAAGGAAGACACTAAATTTCTGTTATACGACAAATCGCTTCGGTGTTACCATTACCAATAATGTAAACTGAATCATCACACAGGTAATGTTGGGGGATGGAGAGCCAAAGACGGAGATTTACTGGTAGAACACTTAGAAGATGCAACAGGTTTGCTAAAGAGATGGCCTATTCTGCGCTTGTCCGTTACCCTCCGAGTTATTGCTGTGCCATGTGGCCTCTTCCCATGAAATTTAAATCACCAACATTCTCCTCCGATTTCTGAAATGGTGCCATCTGCAAAAGGAAAATGTTCCTGATAATAAAATAAGAGATATCAGAGCTGGCAAGGAAAGATCTAAGTATCTGTTCTCACGTATTGTTCGATGATACAGAAATAGTATTCTACCCCACAGCGCGGAGGAAGGTTTGTGTTGTGTAATTTTAACACAATACCACTGAAGGGGATATGATGAAAAATAAGGGGGCGACAGCTATGAAGGTCATTGTAAAACTGAATGTCACAATAGCGAACGCCGTCAGCACGAAAAAACACGAACAGATGTCCAAAGAAAGAATTGTAGGGCAAGCTGGAATTCCAAAACCAATCATCAGTGATGCAAATGCTTAAAACAGGAAATCGTGGTGTCGAAGTCATAACCCCTGGGCTGTGGAGTAATGATAGAAAGTCATTTGCTCGGATGAGTTTTGTTTCCCACTATTTCCAACTTCTGGCCTCATGATTACTCTACAAGGCTGCGTCAAGCCAAGGTCCATCCCATGGAAAAATGCTTCTATCCCAGTAGTGATTCTGTGTTCCAAAATTACAGGACACCTGTTCACGCATTTCGCATCGTCCAGGGCTGGTTTTGTGAGAACGAGAGTGAATTGTTGCATTTCTCACAACCCCTACAGTCACCACATCTCATTGTGCTTGAGTGTTTGTTGTCAGCTTTGGAGTGCCTGATGCCTACCCACTACTATCATTGGTACCTAAATTTCCCACTATTTTGCAGAAACCACACAGTACCTGTATTAATCCACTCCCAGACGACTATAAGCTGGTTTGGTTGGTTGGTTGGTTGTTTTGGGGAAGACCAGACAGCGAGGTCATCTGTCTCACCGGATTAGGGAAGGACAGGGAAGGAAGTCGGCCGTGCCCTTTGAAAGGAACCATCCCGGCATTTGCCTGGAGCGATTTAGGGAAATCAGGGAAAACCTAAATCAGGATGGCCGGACGCGGAATTGAACCGTCGTCCTCCCGAATGCGAGTCTAGTGTCGAACCACTGCGCCACCTCGCTCGGTATATAAGCTGTTTTGAATGCCAACGGTATCTAACAAAACACATTTCATCGACTGGACGAAAACAATGGGAAGTAACTGGATGTGACGGCAGTCGTCGGCTGTTCAAGCCTCTGTGGAGCATTTGCCTCGTTAAAATTCTGGTAGAAATAAGTTCCTGGCCACAATAAAAGCGATGCCGTAGTGACTCGTACCAGACCGTCCACTGCTCCGTATGGCTCTGTGAAGGCGAAATGATATCCGTTGATCAAACATTTATGGCAGTCCTGAGCGGTGGTTTACGTATTTGCAGTCGTTGTCTCTACGGTACTGAAATTCACGCTTGACGTTGGAAATCCGAATGCTTTTGAAATCTCTGGTGACTTAATACTCTTGTGTCTTGCGCCGATTATCATCCACGTTCAGAGTCGGTTAATCCCATGTTAACCACCCATCTCTCTCTCTGTAACCGAGTGCTCAGAAATTGTATGCACTCTTGCACCACACGCTGCATCTAGTTCACAATATTTGGACGTCATACACGCCACATCTCAAAATGAGACAACTCTTCCCGTAATTTTTGGCCACCGCTTACATACAATAGAAACTGTAAAAGGTTGAAATAACTATGTTTGCTATCTGATCCTGATTTATTCAATACTGTACATGCTAGTAGAGAACGCTAAATGAAATTTAGCTTCTGAACTGTTCCTTTTAAGTTAATTTTGTTATTACGGCAGGAGGAGGCCAATAAAACATGAAGATTAATCTGACAACTGGCTTATTATCCTCCACATCAGCTTCCTAGCCTGTTGCTTTAACCCTTTATGCGTCACATTTAGAAAAAAAATTGGGGATTTTTTTGTGATAAATATGTACTGTATATGTTGCACATATGCCCCATCTATTGCAAAAGTTCTTTTGAAGCTATTGGTTAATAAATAAAATATTGATTCCAAAAGGCATTAGAAATTACATAATAATTACTCAAAAAAATGCATACATAACTGTATTGTAAACTTACCGTATTTCGCCGGCCGAAGTGGCCGTGCGGTTAAAGGCGCTGCAGTCTGGAACCGCAAGACCGCTACGGACGCAGGTTCGAATCCTGCCTCGGGCATGGATGTTTGTGATGTCCTTAGGTTAGTTAGGTTTAACTAGTTCTAAGTTCTAGGGGACTAATGACCTCAGCAGTTGAGTCCCATAGTGCTCAGAGCCATTTGAACCATTTGAACTTACCGTATTTCTTTCCCTTTCCCTTGAGGAACTAGGTAAACTTGGTCAAATAACCAAGAATTTCTGTATACACAGAATAAAACTAAACACAACAGTTATTGTTCACTCACCAATGCAGTAACACAACTGACGACTCTTCTCTGTTCTGCACTTCAAACGGCGAGTCATGAAAGCAAACGCCACTGTGACCTGTTGGCCAAACTTGGAACTACCTGAAGCGATGCCAAACGGTATCATTGAAGCATTGGGAAGCTCAAAAAAGCCAGGAGTACTTAATGATGCCACTTGGAATCGCAGACACAGAAAGGGTTAACGGACAACGATTATACCACGGCCCATATAACAATAACCTAATGTCGCGCAGCGGATGAACAGTTTATAAACAAGCTTGGCGGAGCGGGGAGGGAGAAGAGATCTGGTATATCATTCTTATGCGTAGAACATGGTTCAGTTCGAACGTGATTAGTTATTGAAACGAAATCATATGCCTATTCTACTCTTTCTCCTAATGCAATCCACGAAATGGGAAAAATCTCGAGAATGTTTGGAATCCTTTTGCATAAGCGGTGCAATACAGGTGTAATTTACAATGTGAATTTTTATTTCTTAAGACACAGTCATCTTCTGGAACACACATTGTATACAACTAAGGCAAATTATTAACCCTAGCATTACCAACGTATTTTTTGTTACATGTAATACCAACGGGGGGGGGGGGGGGCCTCAAAGGCCCATAAAGAATACCACAATTTATTTTATCATAAATCACGTTTATTTACTTCTGATACCTCTAATAACAATTCAAAATGCTTAGACATTGTTTTTGTATACTGGATAATAAAAGATGTTATTATAATAGGAATAAAATGAACAAATCACGAGATTCAGTTTATATATTTTTTGGAATAATGTTTCAAAATAGTGTTTTCTTATAAAAACGACTTTTTTAATTCGATACACTACATGAAGCAAACAAAATTTACTGTCTCATTCTGCAACGCATTTTTCACACAACACTGTCTTCCTGCAGTGTTTCCCACAGACGTGTTTGTGGCACTGAGAGCAGGTAACAGTTGACTTTCCCGGCTTGTTGTACTTGATCTTTTTAGATGCAGCTTCTTGGCAGCATAGGTGGCACCGTCCACGTGTTCCTGGTTCTGCTGTTGAGGATGATGGTTCTACAGAGCAGCTGAGCTTCCGTTGTGTGATGCTTTCCATTGCCATTATTACTGGCTTCTGAAGTCCATACAAATTTTGTGCCCGTTTATCTACTTGAGATCTTATTAGTTCGAGACCTAAGTTACTGATAAAAACTCTTCTGCGGTTTAGCAAATTCTTTTTCCAATTCGGAAAGTTGAGGAGGAAGAGTGAATATGCATTTATTGCTGCTATGTCAATGAGTGCGTAGAAGAGGGACAAAGGCCATCTTCTTGTTCCTCTCTTTGTGCTGTAGTGTCTTGCCATCTGGTCTATGGTGTCCACGCCTCCCTTTGTAGAATTATAAAAAAGATTTATGTTAGTCTTTTTTGAGTCTTCATTCAACACCCCTTCTGAGTGATAAGTTGAAAGCATCAACAGCAGTCGTTTTGGCTTCTCGCGGACTAGCGTTGATGCAAGAGTAACTGGTGGCCTCTGTGTCTGAGGGTCAGTATAAGCAAAGATGGAAGAGTGTAAACTGCGGCCAGTTGTAGTCTTCAGCTCTTCAGGTATGTGTCGTCTGTTAGACTGTAGGGTGCCAACAAGTGTGAGGTGAAAATCATTCCATAGAGTCTCAGCAAGCTCCACTGAAGTATAGTACCGATCTGTGGTAACATTACGGCCTGATTTTTCAATAGGTTTTATTAGTCTCTTTACAATTTCCATCGGTCCATTTGAATGCTGTGTATTTCCTGACTTGCCTGTATAGATGTCCATGCTGATCACATATCTAGTCTCAGAATCAGACAGCATTCGAATTAGAATGCCGTATTTTCCAGGTTTTTCTTTTAGAAACACCTTGAATGGACAGCGACCACGGAACAAAGACAACATCTCATCCACTGTTGTATGTAGACCAGGAATGAAATACAATGGAAGTGAAGAATTGAAGCTTTCAAAAATTTCCCTCATTGGAGCAAACTTGTCAGTCTGGCGACGAATTTCTCTTGTGTTCTTATCATCAAACCTCAATATTTTAGTCAATTCGAAAAATCGGGTCCGACTCATTGATCCATAGTACACTTGTCGGCCCTGAAGCAAAGACCATAAATCTTGGACAGGTATGTTATTGTCATGATTTGAACCCATGATTAGCAAGAGTCCTATATAACAAAATAACTCATCTTCATCTGTGTGCTGAATTCCTAGTCGAGAAGCCTCTTCATTTGAGTGTAGTTTTATTAGATTCATAATTTGAGGTGTAAAAAAGAGCTCTATAGCCTCTTTCGGAGACGCAATTATTCCTTGTTGTCCTAGCCCCATTCTTTCTCGCACTATATTTTGTACAGAACGCCGATATTGTCGAGATGGCTTCGTAATATACTCTCGTCCACTTTTTGCAATGAATTTATCACATTCCGTATCATTATCATCTGGTGGATTGGCTTCAACCTCATCTTCATTCTCAGACGATGAATCAGTTCTAATTTCTTCCACATCATCATCCACTTCACTTTCCTCTAAATCTGATTCGTTCAAAACTTCTTCTAGCACTCTTTCAATGGAACTATCACGTAAACGATGTCTACTCATGTTGCTGGTTCAACAGCAGCAGAAACACTGAAAATAACAATGGTCCGCTTCATAATAATATGTCTGAAGGCAACAATGCCAAAATTCGTTTCATGGTAAGAATTTGAAACGAGAGACTCAACCTCGTAAATCTTTCCTTGCTATTACCAACGGGTGGGCTTCTAAGGCCCACAGAGAATTAAATCAAGTAAATGAATTTTAATTACATTTTTATTCCGAAATTCTGTAATGACTCAATAGTACATTCAATAACGAACAATTACCTTTGCTTTCAAGTTCATATATCAAAGGGTGTGGATACAACATAGAAAAACTGAGTCAGTGGGCCTACGAGCCCCCCCCCCCCCCCCGTTGGTAATGCTAGGGTTAACAAAGAAGAAAAAAATTTTGTCCTCCCGAACAGGTCATGAACGCCCAACGGTACGATCGCCCACCATGTCATCCTCAAAAATGGTTCAAATGGCTCTGAGCACTATGGGACTTAACATCTCAGGTCATCAGTCCACTAGAACTCAGAACTACTTAAACCTAACTAACCTAAGGACGTCACACACATGCATGCCCGAGGCAAGATTCGAACCTGCAACCGTAGCGGTCGCGCGGTTCCAGACTGAAGCGCCTAGAATAGCTCGGCCACACCGGCCGCCGTGTCATCCTCAGCCCACAGGCGTCACTGGATGTGGATATGCAGGGGCTTGTGGTCAGCAGACAGCTCTCTCAGCTCTCCCGGCCGTATGTCAGTTTCCGAGACCGGAGCCGCTACTTCTCACTCAAGTAGCTCCTCAGTTTGCCTCACAAGGGCTGAGTGCACCCCGCTTCCCCGCTTGCCAACAGCGCTCGGCAGACCGAGTGGTCACCCACCCAGGCGCTAGGCCAGCCTGACAGCGCTTAACTTCGGTGATCTGACGGGAGCCGGTGTTAATACTGCGGCAAGGCCGTTGGCGTTAACAGACAGTGCGCACTTACGACTTCCGGGCTGACAGACGTGGTCGATGTGTAAAGCTCTCCGAAAGGTACCTTTGACACAAGGATTCAGCTTCCAGCTAAAGGTAAGGGAGACGCACTAATGTGGAGAGGAACTGAGATAATCGCTAGGGGTAAGAAGGAGAAAATGTTGCTCTCTCGCGTTCCACGCAGATACACCTGAGAAACATGCTTCTTTACTTATTACCATTCACAAGCGTATATGCACTGTCCGCCTCCGTACCTTAGTGGTCAGTGCTTATCTCGACCGTGTGGAGGACCAGTATTCGGCTTCCGGTGCTGGCGGGGATTTTTCCTTGCTGGGTGGATTGTAACGGGGTGCTGTCAGCCTCGTGATACCACCTAAAGGGGGGCTTGACCGAGTAGTAACGACACTAGGTCCTGCAAAGTGATAACAGCCGGGAGAGAGGTGTACTGACCCCACGTCCCCCATCCGTAAACTAATGGGGCCATAGGCGCCGGCCGGTGTGGCCAGGCGGTTCTCGGCGCTTCAGTCCGGAACCGCGCGACTGCTTCGGTCGCAGGTTCGAATCCTGCCTCGGGCATGGATGTGTGTGAAGTCCTTAGGTTAGTTAGTTTTAAGTAGTTCTAAGTTCTAGGGGACTGATGACCTCAGATGATAAGTCCCATAGTGCTCAGAGCCATTTGCACCATTTGAGCCATAGGAAGAGGGCGAAATGGCAGTCGACCGGCATCGAAATTCCCCGGGTCTTATGGACGGAGTTTTGCTGTAGACACTGGTGACAGAATACGGAAAATGAAGGCCCAGAGAGGAAGTAGCAGCTGAGGATACTGCTATTAAATTCAAATTCTCTGTGAGGCCTAAGAATGACACCCAACGCCTACCCAACGTGACTGATCTAACCCAAGCGCTACCGGTCGCAAGAGAATTATAGCCCTAACATGATCTAACACCTTGCTCCCGAGAGGAAGCCCAGTTGCTGCGGTGAGTGCGTTTGTCTGCTCACCTTGATCAGCCAGAAGCGCCAAGTACTCAATAACCCCTGCCACCGGAAGCACTCTAACAGGTGAAGTCATTACGCTGTTCTCAGGACTGAGGGAAAGGTGAGATTCATTAGATTCCAAAATGACTAATAACCTCTCTCACTCCCATTCCAACATTTTCATCATTGTTTAAGACTAAAACATCCTCTGTCGCCTCCACCCCACACTCCCCTGAGCACGGCTCCTCTCTTCAAAATGAAGAAGAGAAAAGCTCTTTGGATTCGAAAACATGCAGGTACCCTCTCGGTCGAGACTTCGCGTTTTCGTTTGTTTCTCACGCCCCAGTGGCTCTCTGTTGCATTTCTAGTCATCCCCTCGTTTGAAGCTAAGTGTTTCTGTATCTCTCTCAGGCCCTGGCCCTCTCTGTCATCTCGAAGTATTTGTTCCTTCTTTGCCACTACGATCAGCTAATTTTAAAATAGCCGTATAACGTTCTCAGTTGGTGAGAGATAGGCGACCATGCTGGCCGAGGCAGAGTTTGACAAGGACGAAGGCAAGCAGGAACTCTCGCAGCGTTCTGATCGTCGGGGTCCATTTCAAAGTTGGACTCATCACTGAATACAATTCTACTCCAGTCAATGTCACCCCAGGGTGAGGACATGTCTGGTAACTCCCTGGACAGCGATGGGATAACAACCTGACTGTCGGTCGTGGTTCGGCCTTACATCCAGGAGTGATGGTCTGTCTTTCATAACAAGGCCTCTTTGGTTGTCATCCGCGGCACACTTCCAGCACAGTTGTATGTCGACAATTTTCTACGTCCCGTTTTGTTTCCCTTCATAGCAAGCCAACCTGGGTTTCTATTTCAGCAAAATAATGCCCTCCCGCACACGGAAAGCTTTTGTGCTATTTGTCTTCGGGCTTGCAAAAGCCCACTCTGTCCATCAAGGTTGCCGGGTCTCTCCACGAGTTCTTTCGAGCATTTAAGGTAGAGCCCTCTGTCAGATCGAGATTCTGGCGACATAATCCACCATTTGGTAAGAATTCGGCTCGATATCCCTCAGGAGGCGTTTACGTCAGCGCCTCCGTGCTGTATGCCCCAAAACATTGAGACACTATTGTTTATGATTGCTTCTCGTTCTGAATTTCCATCGCGTGCCCCCAACATTTGTTTTAAACAGCAAATGTTGCAGAGCTCTCCTAAATAATACTATGTCAAGAAGGCATTTTCAGAAGTTTATCTGGTCTTAAATCCATATTTGATCCATTAATATGTCACATTTACCTTTGTTAATGTATCTTTCTTTTTGTTGTATGTTTTGAATAACCAACGACAGAAGTATGTGATATGAAAAGGCTGTTTTCGTAGAGCAGAATTTTCCTTCAGACGGACTGATTTTACTGATGTACTGTCTATGTTCTCTTCCCGAAAACTCTGTGAACACATTTTGTTCTGTTTGGTCGGTTTAACAAACTTTCTTTCTTAAAGCGCTCACCCACAGAGCTTTTTGAGCTGGCTTAATAGGAAGTCTAAAGTCAAATTACAGAAATAAAATCTCTACAGGCAATATAGATAGGTAGATAGCGTAACTAGAAGTCAAGTATATAAAAGAAAGTACCATTTGAACGAGTCTGTGATCGTTTTACACTTTAGACTATATACTAAACAGAATTATCTGTAGCACTTTTCGTCAAAACACTTCCACCAGAGTCTAATGTTTGGAGAAACTAACGTGGCGGAAGTTGGTTTCAAGTTAGTGACGTCATCAGAACTCCCCTTGGTACAGTCCCAGGTTTATTGTATGTTTTATTAAAAAGTTAAATTATATTGTTGCTACTGAAATGATAAATGTTCTGTACATAAATACAGTGAGTTTTGTTAGTGTTGAACAATGAATACTGCATGTCAGCGTGAATTTTGATATTATTGCTTATCCGTAATAGCATACAGTTCAAATGAAATAAAACATAGTGACAAATTGGTTACTGAAAATGTACAGTATACATCTGAGTTCTTAATTTTGTTTCCGAAGCATTTACTTTGAAGAATGTTTCAACCTGTCCATTCTAGCAAGAGGATTTAAACCGAAAGAGTGACTGATTTTCTGACTACAGAAAATTACTGGAACGTGTGATATCCTTGATAAGTAATAGTTACGAATATTTGTGAGGTGCAGAGTGATATTTGAGAAGTGTGATTATTTTGACTGAGAATTATGATGAAAGATTACGTCACAGTTGCCTTAAATATTATCAAAGGCAAGAGAGAACGTTCTTTAAATAGTTCGACATTACGTAAAAGCAGAGACATTACTGTGATAGATGCGTGTTTTACTGTTCTGGTGTAGAGTGTGTAATCTCTGTGAAACATAGCAATGGAAGACTGTAGATTACGCTAATTTCATGAGATTTTGTTTAAATCTAGATTACGCTAATTTCATGAGATTTTGCTCAAATATAGCCCATTAAAAATTTTAGAAAAATCTGTGCCCTTCGTCCGTAGAAGATACGACCTGCATTATTAGGAGCTGCTTCGGAGAAACGACAGATATTCCATGAAAGGGTCAAAAGTTTACTGCATTCCTTCGATGATGTTATTAACGCAGAACGATAGAGGGAGGTTACTTAAGTTGAGTGGATACAAATGTTGTGGCTTTTGTCTGAATGTTATTAACGTGACCAACCTAATCCGAAGCCTATAGTGTACTGAATGATTAAGACATAGTATGGATATCGCCACATTCAAAAGAAATAAAGCTGCAACAGTGCAAACTGCACTAATAGATGTGGATAATTTTTCAACAAAACAACTTATCATTTAACTCCCTAGCTTCCCCCTTTCCCTTGCACGCTTCCACAAATCACTAATTGAGCTCGGGAGCCCATCACAGCTTTGCGCTCCAAGCGGCCGCTACAGTTGTAATATGTCCTGTATACAAATCTACAGCTGTTGCGCCTCTGGCAAACATTTCAGCTGGGCCGCACACGTTGCGGCTTCTGTCACTTGTGCCTTAAACCTGTCATGGAACTGCACGGCGACGACGCACTAAGTGGGAAGATAGCTCAGACGTGTTAGCAGTGAGCTCTGAATGACGAAGAGCGCAATAGCGGACCATATCTCTGTGAGGAACTGGGAATCGCAGCTGAATTGCAGTCCCTCGCGCTCAAAGGCTATGGTATCACAATCGAAACGATAGTGGTAAATATTGTAAATCAGTCAGAGAACAGTCTTCAGCATTCAGCACGACCTTCTGAACATGAGAAATTCGCTGTTGAAATCTATCGAAAAGATCCACAAACCGAGGCAACAATGGCGCCTTTGCAGTTGTCAGGTCAATCCAGACCTCTGTAGTTTTATAAGCTGTCTAATCAGCACTGACGTGCGGTGCATGTGATACCCTGACCCAGAGAAAAAAGGAGAAATGCTATCAGTGGGAACATGTCAATTCACCACAGTCGAAAAAGGTGCAGACCAACCATCATCAGGAATGTGATACAGTTTTTGGGACGACCGTGAGTAATGAACAGATTATGTTCGTCAGGGATATACTGAAGTGAAAAAATTCATGGTATAGTGAGATTCACATATACGCAGGGCGGTAGTATTGCGTACTCAGGGTATAAAAGACAGTGCATTGGCAGAGCTGAGATTTGTACTCAGCAGCATCATGTGAAAAATTTTCCGAAGTAATTATAACAGCACCACGCAAATTATCAGAGTCTGAACGCGCAGTGGTACTTGGAGCTAGGTGCATGAGACATTCCATTTAGGAAATCGTTTGAGAATTCTACAGTCCGAGATCCACAGTGTCAAGGGTGTGTCGAGATAAACCAGATTTCAACACCACCTCTCACCACAGACAATGCAGTGACCGACGGTTTTCACTTAACGACACCGAGAACAGCGGCATTCGCGTAGATTTGTCAGTGCTAACAGACAAACAACACTCCATGAAATGATAGCAGGAATCGATGTGGGACGCATGACGAACGTATCCGTTAGAACAGCATTGCGAAATCCGACGTTAATGTGTCATGGCGCACAACGGATGCAAGTGACTTTATCTACGATAATGATCGAAGCAGACGAATTAAAATGTATGCTACGGCCGGGTCTCCACCCCGGGATTTCTTGCTTGGTAGGTAGAAATGCTAACCATTACACCACCGCAGTACGATCCTCATTGCTGCACGAACTACCTAAGCTGAGTGTCCTCCCCAAGACTCACTTCAATTTCTTTTCCCTTACATATTGTCACTACTGCCAGGGCTCTCCGATATTGGCAAGCACCCCAGCATTGGATGGAATGGGTATAATTTCTGCCTAGCAAGCAAGAAGACTCGGGTTCAAGTCCCGGCCGCAGTATAAATTTTAATTCATTCTGTCTGCTTCGACCGTCATCGTAGATAAGAAAAAGAGACTTAAATGTCTCAGGGAAACATTTAATTATAATATATGGAAGTGCCTTTGTTAAGGTAAGTCCCGATTTCAGTTGGTAAGAGGTGATGGTAGGCATCGAGTGTGGTGCAGACACCACAAAGCCGTTGGCCCAAGTTCTCAACAACGCATCAGGAAAGCTGGCGTAGGCTGTGTTAGCATGAAATGGATTGTGTCCTCTGGTCCGACTGAACCATCATTGACTGTAAATGGTTATGTTCGACAACTACGAGACCGTTTGCAGCCATCCATGGACTTCATGTTCCCAATCACGGATGCAATTTTTATGGATGACATTGCGCCATGTCATCGGGCCTCAGTTGCTCACGATTGGTGCGAAGAACGTGCTAGACAGTTCGAGCAAATTATTTGGCCAGCCAGATCTTCCGACATGAACCCCATCGAACATTTAGGGGACACATCAAGGGGTCAGTTCGTGCACAAAATCCTGCACTGGGAACACTTTCGTGATTATGGAGAGTTATTGAGGCAGGATGGCTCAGTATTTCTGCAGGTGACTTCCAACGACTTGTTGAGTCCATGCTACGTCGAGTTTCTGCACTGCGACTGGCAAAAGGAGGTTCGACTCGATATTAAGAGGTATCCTGTGACTTCTGTCACCAAAATGCCATTCGTCACATGAGCATGCTAAGTAAATTTCCTCGCGAGGTTACGGTAGCCTATCTAGAAAAAATGGCGTCAGAAACTGTCGAAGCTTTTATTTTACTTTATTTTTTCACGGCGACCCGCCACGTTAGTCTGCGCAGGACACAGTCTTAAATGCTGCTTCTTCGGGCGAATAGAATATTGGGACATATGGTGCTTCTTTGGGAAATGAAATTTTGACTTGCTCCCCTTATCCTCCTGACTTGCAACCAATGACTTCCTCCTGTGTCCTCACGTTAAGAAATCATTACTGATAGACATTTCATGAAAGACGCAAAGATGATTTCAGAGTTGTACTGTTTTCTGAAGATCCTAAATCCCGACTCCAGCAACGTCTGTGCTAGGACATCCTTCGTTGGTAAAATTGTGTCGCAAGAAGGCTGATCGCGTAGAGCAGTATAATACAAAATTACATGGTCGTAACCTCGTTTTTAAGCAGATAATTATACTCTTCATATTGTTCGGATAACGTTAATGTAGAATTATGCAATGCTCAGAGACGCTTTCGTCGGCCCAGGGCCTTCCCCTGTATTACTCATAAATACTGGAACATACGGAACGGTGTTGCATCACGAATATATGAAGACGGACTCGTTGCGTCGAAGAGGACCACTCGTTGCAAAATACAGATCTAGCTTCGCACCATGGCACTCGCTTTGTGTCGCTGTCCTGAATGGTTGCCGTAACCAGGGACTCTTTGGCACACAGCATATGTCTACATACGTGACATCTGCAGCCCCAACAAAATAGCAAACACGTTTTGGAGCGAATAAGTACTGGGCGTCGGGACAGGACGTGCATACTTCGAAGCTGCGGATCATGGAGTTCGAACTGAAGGCATCCTAGCCATCGAGCCAGACGGCCAAACGGCAGCCGCCAGTCGATGGTTGGCTCACAGGCTATCTGTATCCGTCACTTGCAACAGCCGGGTGGGACTCAGCCATCCTGCACTGAGTGGGAAACGCCAGCCTACTAATGGAGACTGTAGTGGTGGCTCGAGGCGTGCGACAGCAAGGGGCTGGATTTATTCTTTTCTCGCCTTGCTGTTTTTCTTTACGTCAGGTGTAGATTCGGTTGTGGTACCTGGGAAAGGCCCAAGGAATGAACTTATGATACCAGCTGTGTCTGTACAGTATAGCCTATCAGTTCATATAGCCCCATGTACCCAATCACACAATGGGGCATGTTGAGTATGGCGGCAAAGGCACCATTACACCGGCAGTGTAAAGCCGACACAAGTAAGACTGTGTGTGTGTGTGTGTGTGTGTGTGTGTGTGTGTGTGTGTGCATTGAACCGGAGACCTAGAAACGACCTGCCGCAGCCCTCAGTGGTTGACAACTTCACAACAGGTCACAGAAGTCCACCCACCCCACCGCCGCCCCACACCGAACCCAGGGTTATTTTGCGGTCCGGCCTCCAGCGGAAACCCCCCCTCTCCCCCCCCCCCCCCCGCCCGGGAACGTCGTATACCAGACGAGTGTAACCCCAAATGCTTGCGTGTTACAGTAATAATGGTGTCCACGTACGTGGAGACAGTGTTTGAGCAGCAATCGCCGACAGAATAATGGGAACTAGCCTGCATTCGCGAGGCAGGTGGGAAACCGTCTTAAAAACCATCCTCAGGCTGGCCAGCACACCGGCTTCATGAAATGTCTGTCAGTAATGATTTCTTAACGTGAGGACACAGGAGGAAGTCATTGGTTGCAAGTAAGGAGGATAAGGCGAGCAAGACAAAATTTCATTTCCCAAAGAAGCACCATGTCTCCCTATATTCTATTCGCTCGAAGAAGCAGCATTTATAACTGTGTCCCGCGCAGTCTGACGTGGCGGATCGCCGTGAAAAAATAAAATAAAGTAAAATAAAAGCTTCGACAGCTTCTGACGACATTTGTTCTAGATAGGCTAGCGTAACCTCGCGAGGAAATTTACTTAGCATTCTCATGTGACGAATGACATTGTGGTGACAGAAGTCACAGGATACCTCCTAATATCGTGTCGAACCTCCTTTCGCCAGTCGCAGTGCAGAAACTCGACGTAGCATGGACTCAACAAGTCGTTGGAAGTCACCTGCAGAAATACTGAGCCATCCTGCCTCTATAACTCTCCACAATCGCGAAAGTGTTCCCAGTGCACGCTCTTTTATACCTTGTGTATGCGGTACTATCACCATCTGTAGTAATACCCTTAAGACATGGCTCTTTCGACTAGTTTTATCTCTAGCCATATCTATACTCTACCAACAACTGTAAAGTGCATTGTATTACGCATTAGGGTTTCTTCCAGCCCCATAATGCAAAAAATCCACGGAACACCTGTGAGTCACTCTCAGGATATTGCACCAGTATGTGTATGGGATACTTTAAAGTGTTTTGCCGACTCTTAATATATGAAAGACTCGTTGATGAGCTCATATGCAGTGCCTATAATTTACATAAATATTTGCAACGTATCAAAGTGAAATAAACATTATTTGTTTTGTCGGTTAGACGTTTCCGGGTCGGTTCCACACCCAGTCAAGAAAATGGCTCCGAGTTATTCAGACGTCGGAAATGTAATACACAGCAATAACAGAAAAAGAGCATCCAATTTTCTCACTGTGTGACAAGATGCCATTCCTCTCCTAATAATAGAGGAATTCCTTGATAATGACCACCCCTTCGCTGTGTGCAATTAATGCCTCAGTGGGCCACATCTTTCCATAAATCCATTCCTAAGAGTGCAAAGTGCGCCAGAACTACACAACAGTCCAGTAAATTTGACTCTTTCACCCCTTGGATTTAAGGTCACGAAAGAATACGGCCTTCAAAAAACTTTCAGCTGGAAACACTGTACCCATTACCAATACAATAACGCAAATCGAGGAGGGCTGAAGCTCTAAACTAAAGTAATAGATACATTACACATGCCTCCCAACAAACAAGCAGCATGTAACTGTAGAAACGTTATCTATTACTTCTCTCTTTTCTCGAGTTCCTCCCTAGTTAATTAATGATACGATAAAGTTAAGCAAAACGTTTTCTTTAGTTAAAAGAACAAGAAGCTATCCAATGAAAGACTATATTAATTCCATTCTCAAAGAGTGTATATAACACGTCGATGCTTCCAGAAAGTGTACGTGTTGAAAGTAAAGTCAGTGAAAAGTCTGAAAGTTTATACTCTACTTGTCTTCTACCTGCTATATCGACCCTTGTTATTTGGAGCTCAAGCTGAGCAGAGATTGGTAGCTGTCATGTATGTGGTCGATAAATATTATTTAAATTTACCTATTGTGCCGGCTCCATCATTGATTCAAAGCACCATGTGGTCTCCTACTCAACTGCTTTTTGATTTATATACTTTTCAGGACAAAAAAAAGCAGGAGAGCTTGGTGGCGGACTGTTCGGATACGAAAGACCCGATGCTGTTGTACTTTAGTTAAAAGCTTTTCTATTGTGGCTAGCACCCGCTATTTAACCTCATCATTTTTCTGCTGCACGAAATATTGCAAAGCAAAAATTACGCTAGTCACATCGGTTAACGTTTCCGAAGAAGCTGCTCACTGGCCTGACATAACAAAAAGGGCTGTGTGAAATAAGAGGATCGGCTCCAGTAAAGTTAATTAATCAGTGTCTTTCTCTACTGCGGCGTGTAGTTTACGCACACAATAGCCATCGATGTCGCGATTGTTACGTGAAATTAAAATACATCTTTCACAGAATATTAAATTAAAGTCGTTCCTTTGAGATACGTGTTCTATAATCATCTCATTGCGGAGATAGGAGAGCAACGCCACACTGCGCTACTTCCAACAAACTTGTCGTTTTCCAATAACCATGAAGTGCGATGTAAAACTAAAAACGAAGGTCTGCATGGGGAGTGCGATGGTGACTATTTTTATAAATTGTTATGACTGCTCTCGTACTACCGTATTAGATACAACTTTGTACATGGAGTTCCATACTTCGTTTGTAGAATTAGTAGACATAGTTGATCGTTCAGCTTTATGTATTTTTCCTATTCCTATATCGCCTTCCTTCAAATACTCAAATATATCGCCTTCCTTCAAATACTCAAATACTCAAATTACTCGTATAATGTAAAAAGGGTGTAGGACAGGGATGTAATCTGTCGCCCCTATTTTTAATCTCTACATCGAAGAGGCAATGACGGAAATGAAAGAAAGTTTCAAGAGTGTAATTAAAAACCAAAGTAGAAGGATATCAATGCTAAGATTCGTTGACGACATTGATATCCACAGTGAAAGTGAAAACAAATTACAGGATCAGCTGACTCGAATGAACAGTCTAATGAGTACAGAACATGGGTTCAGAGAAAATAGAACAAAGACGAAAGTAATGAGTAGCAGCAGAAATAAGAACAGCCAGAAATTTATTAGAATTGATGATCACGAAGTAGATGAAGTTAAGGAATTCTGCTGCCTAGATAGCAAAATAACCCACGACGGACGGAGCGAGGAGGACGTAAAAAACAGACTAGCATTGACAGAAAGAGCATTGCTGGCCAAGAGAAGTCCACTAGTATCAAACTTTGGCCTTAATTTGAGAAAGAAATTTCTGAGAACGTGCGTTTGAAGCACAGCATTCTATGGTTCTGAGACATTGACTATAGGAAAACAGAAAGGAATCGAAACATGGACTATAGGAAAACCAGAATAGAAGGGAATCGAAGCACTTGAGACTTGGTGCTGTAGAAGAATGTTGAAATGTAGGTGGACTGATAAGGTAAGGAATGAGGATTTTCTCCGGAGAATCGACGCGGAAAAGAAAATGTGGAAAACAGACAAGAAGAAGGGACAGGACAACAGGACATCTGTTAAGACATCAAGGAGTGACTTCCATGGTACTAGAGGGAGCTATAGAGGGTAAAAACTCGTAGAGGAAGACAGAGATTGAAATACATCCAGCTGATAATTGAGGATGTAGGTTGCAAATGCTTCTCTCAGATGAAGAGGTTGGCACAGGCGAGCAATTCGTTTCGGGTCGCATCAAATCACTGAGACGACTGCTGCCTCACAAAAAAAAAAGAGACCTCTGGCCTGTTTGTTTCTTTGGGTGTAAAAATGTAATTATGATTTACTTCGCTTTGTTACAAGAATTATCTCTGTTTCTGGGACAACAATTTCAGAATAGTGGAGAAGCCTGTAATGCACGATCACCAAATAAAATAACACAAACGAATCCGGTTATTCGTAAGTGCCTATCTACAGACGCTAAACTACTGTGATATGGTTGCACTCGCTGCAGGAACAGCGTCGTTGTACCATTTTTCCATTGCGTTTAGTAACTCATATACGAGGTACATACCGGTCAACTCCTCGTCTATTGTTTCCATGCTACTGTGTCACTGTTAACGTACAACTAACACTGCAAGAAAAATAAAACCGAGGCAGAACCGAGTAGTACTGAATACGAGCTTGAGGACAGTGAGCAATGTTGGGGCCTGGAGCTGATCTAAACGTTAATCACGGCAATGGCTGTACGAAGGTCAGGACGAAGCACCACTCCCTTAGTGTAAACGTTGGATGAGAATGGTGGTGATGGTGGCTGGAATTTTGTTGTGGATTCCCTGTTAGACAATTCAGAATGAATTAGACTTCTTTTCACGTTAGCTACAGAGGTGTGGATACCGCTGGAGTGGAGGGTGTTTGGCCTCGAGATGACGTAGTGAGTCGCACAAGCTCAGCGAGCGGCCGTCATCAGGACGCTTGGGTAGCTGCGTGCGTAGGGAGCGCCACATGTTGCTGTCAGCAGGACAGCTGTAGCCCACAGTGACAGCGCGCGCCTCTGGTCCTGAATGGTAATCACGTCCAAGCTGCTTGTACGCCACGGGCTGCTGAATTCAGCACAGGGGAGCACGCTACTCAAAACGTATGACCGACGTCGCAGAGGTGTGCCAGCCCTGTTCACTCGTCAACGACAAGGTGATCGAGAAGGACCAGAGTGAAGTGACAGAGTATACCGGAAGCTACCAGAATGAACACATGTCCGACCAGAGATGTGGACGCCCTCCGGAAGTAGTCCCCCAGTTGGTGAGTCTGTAATGTGAAGATGTCGCAGAGGCGTCGGCCGTGTTCACTCGTCAACGAGAAGGTGATCGAGAAGGACGAGAGTGCAGTGACACGGTCGACAGGAAGCTACCAGAATGAACACACGTCCGGGCACGGATATGGATGCCCTCAGGAGATAGTCCCCCAGCTGTTGACTCGGTAATGTGAAGATGCCCTGTAGCCAGCATAAAAACTTCTGTTCAGGTGGATACTTCTATATTCTGAAGCTTCAAGGCGACTAGCTGCAACACCATTTACTGCAGCCTTCGTTTCGAAGTACTGGCAGTGGAGGCGTACACAGCATACACAGCTGGATACTGTCTGAGAGCATCTGGGCAAGCTGAGTCATAGGAACCAAGTACAGTAAGAGCACGTTAATCCGGCAGACCCCCTGTTCCGGAACGAATCGGAATTTTCCCCGTATTCTTAACTCGGTGTGTTTGGCAGTACAGAAGAACGCTTTCGGGAAACATGGGAATCGACACTGAGAGAAATTTCGCTATCGAAGAATAAGTGACTGACGATGTAATATAACAAAATATTTTCAAGCCACAGGAGGCACCAGAAAGCTGAGCGACGAAGAAGAAACCCCTACAACTTACATCTCTTGGGCTGTGGCTTCAGAAGCCTTAAACAATTTTGTGAAATTCGTTGAGAGTATCCAACAATATAACAGTTTTGAAGTATGAATTTCCACATCACATAAAATAATTTTTGTCCAGAAAGGGTTTAATCCAAGCAACACCTTAACTTTTCTCTATTATTCCAGAGGGCTCAGAAGAAAATATCAGTTATACCACCAATGATAGGTACCAGTTTGGCACATTCCATGCCGTAGACAACAATAGTAGTAATCCTACAAACAGTGATTCCAATTAAAATGCGCCGAATTATTGATAGCATTGTCTTGTTAAATAGTTTGTACGTTGTTTTTTTACTGTTCTGTTTCAGTTCGTAAATGGCGTACAAAAATTATTTATGTGTAATGAACTTTTCTTAAGCTTTGAGACTTAACTTATACAGTAGATCAGTAGAGTACTAGAATTTTTATTCAATTCTTTTTACAGAAATGAAACACATATTTCTAATTGTTTAATACACTATTCCCTAGTGTTGTGTTTAATAAATAGAACTTACCTTTTTTTTAATGTTAAAACTATAGCTTTTTCTTTAGATTTCTTTCTTTAATGCCAGGTTTTATGTTAAAAATTACTTTGATAATCCGGCATATCCGATAATCTGCAACTGACAGATTCCTGAGCTCGCCAGGTTATCAAGGTCTTCCTGTACTACGTATGCGAACCAGACTGGCTACTCTCGCCAGCGCTTTTAGGGTAGATCGTCTTTATGAGCCAGTTTTGGTGCCTGTTGATTGGACGCTTTGCGTTGCATCTGGCGTTCAGTGAAAGACGAACGATCGGCTTAAATGTGCTCCCTTTCTCCACACAGAGAGAAGGATCTGTCCCAGTTAATGCAGTTAGTTGCCCCTCCCGGCTTTCTGCCCCAGTCGTTGAAGCCCCATGGCTGCCTGTCATTTTTCATTCCAGCATTTAGTCGTGTCTTCTTCATTCCCTCCACCAAATCCCTCTTCTTCATTTTCGTCCGTTAGTGATCGCCGCCTAGTACAATAGGAACAGATAAAGTTATCAGTAAAATCCGAAAAGATTCAAGCTGGCTGTCGTCCACAAAAGGCGTTTCAAATTTTCTTTTCCGAAACTTGTAGACTAGAATGAAAGCCAAACGTGTGTTGCGTTTTGGAATGCAAACCGAGCAGGAACGAAAAGTTTGTTCAACTTTGCTACAATATTTGAGTGTCTTACAAATCTAGTAGTCTTCACGGATAGTCTTGTCCACGTCCCAAATTTTCTTCCGCCATTTATTAAATTGAACAGGCTCATGCACAAAAGGTTTTATATACGAACTATTCATGGAACTGACTTTGTTGCCAGTGCATCAGTACATCAACAGCAGGAGAAAACAGATGTGAACGCAAACAGATCGCATTAGGACGGTTCGTATGAAAGAGATACAATTTGTGTGAAGAGTAATAACGACTGCTAAACCGGCATCCCAAAGAAGTAGGCACGCCTTATGGCACCCACAGTGATAAGCACATAATTCGTTTAAGATACGAAATTTAAAAAAATGAAACAATCTACTACAATTGAATTACTTCTTAAATATTGGTTTTAATTAACAGGGCTTGGTGGAAAATAATGCTTCCAAATTTTTTATGTGAAAAGTCTTAAAGGTTCTGAAATAAAACCAATATTAGTAACATTCTAAATCTTCATTCCTTATGTCTACATACTTCTTTCTCGACATAGTACCCTCACGACGAACACGTTTCCCCTATGAGAGAAAAGTTTGTTGATACCGTCCCTCAAGACTTTTTAACTTTGTGAAGCCACAACCACACCTCTGCTTGTACCGCTTCATCACTATCAAAGTGAAGTCCTTGAAGGTGTTCTGTAAGTTTTGGAAACTGATGAAAATCGGACGGAGGCAAGTCGGACGACATGAAGAATGACCGATGACAGTCAGTCCAAAGCGTCCGATTGTTGCCGTTGTCGCCGCGTTCGTGAGTGGTCTCCCAGTGTCGTGTGGAAGGAAAGCGTGCTCCATGTAAGGATGAACTCTTTGAATTAGAAACTGGATTACAGTATACTGCTTGTCATGCACTGAGATGCATACGTTACACACCGCTATGACACTCGCTTCAATTCAGAGCCCTCTAGAGGCAGAGGGCTACAAATATGTATGTATAAAAAGTAAATATGATTGCTGTTAATAATGTTAGAAAACAACTTAAATAGCTTGAAGAGTTTTCACACAAAAATTCGGAGGTATTACTTTGAAGCACGTCCTCGTACATCATTTCCTTCAAGTATCATTAAAAGAGTTATCTGTTGGGTTCATTAACACATACACAGGTCTTATCAACAGTACGTCTTAATCAAATGTCATCCATAAATCAAGGAAGTACTACCGCGTCAGTATGAATGTGATCCCTGGGAAAAGAGCCGGCCGGTGTGGCCGTGCGGTTCTAGGCACTTCAGTCTGGAACCGCGTGACCGCTACGGTCGCAGGTTTGAATCCTGCCTCGGGCATGGATGTGTGTGATGTCCTTAGGTTAGTTAGGTTTAAGTAGTTGTAAGTTCTAGGGGACTGATGACCTCAGAAGTTGAGTCCCATAGTGCTCAGAGCCATCTGAACCTGGGAATAGGTTATATTACACTGACCAACTGCCATTGCTGGCAAAAAACTCCAGACAGATACGTTCTGAAAGGACTTCCCGGCACTTAACTTTACATTGACTGTTAACGAATTCGAGGTTTCAGCAACGGTTTCATTGATAGCGCCAGTCTGCCTTTTTCATCCTCTCTACTAATGACACCAATTGTTGTTTTGCTGCCGAAATAACAAAATTGATCTGCTGCATTTAATATCACTTAAAATTTGATTCCTTGTGCATCCCCTAATTTAATTCGACTACATTCCATTACCCTTCCTTTTGTAGATGTCCATCTCATAATTTCATTTCAAGACACTATCCATCCAAATTCATCTAATCTTCGAAGCCCTTCGACGTATATGACAGACCTAAAGTGTACTTCGAATATCGCAGTGTATATATATTAAGTCCCTGAACTTTAATTCCCTTTAGAAACGTAAATTAACATCTTCTAATATTTTCTGTACGTACAGATTATATTATACTGGGATGCAGGCTACAATCCGGCCGCACGTCTTTCTCAACCTCTGCTCTCCTTTCATGTCCTTCGCCTCATATAACTGCAATGTGGTTTTTGTACAAATTGTAAATTACATTTCGCTCACTGTATTTCGTCACCCATACCTTTAGTGCTTCAGAGAGTGTAGTCCAGCCAACATTGTCAGATGGGTATTAGCCTTTATTTTGGTTTGAGGAGCTAAAAGTTCCTGATCGTATATGCATTTGAGAGGTTCTTAAGAAATTCTGATTTATGTATTGACAACGTTGACGAGAAGAATTTGTTAAATATTACGTATAGTTGGTGTTTTAATTCATTTCTATCTCACACTTGAGACTATGTATTAAGAGGAACAGTGTAGTATATCAGCAAATCAGATTACCTTCCTCATTAATTCTTGTTGACACAGCTCAAGTCATTATAGGTCAATGTTTTACAAATGCGATAAACTAAGAACAAAAATAACATAATATTGCTATCCTCTAATATAAATGTGTTTAACCAAGACGAACAGCCAACACTGCTTCAGTAAAAAGGACCTTTTAAACTATTATTTTCAGTTGCTATTTATGACACGTGATACTACTGTCCATCACTAAAGAGTCACATTCCCATCTAAAAATTGAACAAGAACAAATGTATCCATTTAAGCAGATAACAGAAAGAAACTATTTAAAATTTAAAATTCTTGCGATTTTAACTGTCTGATCACGATTTCTAAATTTTAAAAATGGACCTAGACATTAGCTGTAAAATTGAAGGAGCCTGTAACTAAACTCGGTGGTATACAGCATTTAAGTTATCCCATTCTGAATCGTAAAGATTCAAGTGTCATGAACTGTGGTTCGGGGCGGGGAGGGGCGGGGAGGTTGAGGTGGAGGGAAAGGAGGAAGAGGACGACGATGGGAGTTGGATTGGAATGAATTGGATAGGCAACTATTACACTGCTATTACGATTCTAGCCTAGTATTTCCAAAACGTTACTTTCTTTGATTCCTCTTTTCTCTTTAGTTAAGTTCTTTTTTCTTTTCTCTTTGGTCTGTTATTACAATGGTTCTCTTTCTTGGGATGTTACTTTAACTAGTAAGTTGAATAAGTTCTGCTAAAAGGTAGGTAACACAGAAAAATTTGTTTACGATTTTTTATCGCTATGACTGCAACCACAACGGAGGGGTATCTGTTGAGAGGCCAGACAAACATGTGGTTCCTGAAGAGGGGCAGCAGCCTTTTCAGTAGTTGCAGGGGCAACAGTCTGGATGATTGACTGATCTGGCCTTGTAACATTAACCAAAACGGCCTTGCTGTGCTGGTACTGCGAACGGCTGAAAGCAAGGGGAAACTACAGCCGTAATTTTTCCCGAGGACATGCAGCTTTACTGAATGATAAAATGATGACGGCGTCCTCTTGGGTAAAATATTCCGGAGGTAAAATAGTCCCCCATTCGGATCTCCGGGCGGGGACTACTCAGGAGGACGTCGTTATCAGGAGAAAGAAAACTGACGTTCTACGGATCGGAGCGTGGAATGTCAGATCCCTTAATCGGACAGGTAGGTTAGAAAATTTAAAAAGGGAAATGGATAGGTTAAAGTTAGATATAGTGGGAATTAGTGAAGTTCGGTGGCAGGAGGAACAAGACTTTTGGTCAGGTGATTACAGGGTTATAAATACTAAATCAAATAGGGGTCATGCAGGAGTAGGTTTAATAATGAATAAAAATATAGGAGTGCGGGTTAGCTACTACAAACAGCATAGTGAACGCATTATTGTGGCCAAGATAGACACAAAGCCCATGCCTACTACAGTAGTACTAGTTTATATGCCAACTAGCTCAATAGATGATGAAAAAATTGATGAAATGTATGACGAGATAAAAGAAATTATTCAGGTAGTGAAGGGAGACGAAAATTTAATAGTCATGGGTGACTGGAATTCGTCAGTAGGAAAAGGGAGAGAAGGAAACATAGTAGGTGAATATGGATTGGGGGGAAGAAATGAAAGAGGAAGCCGCCTTGTAGAATTTTGCACAGAGCATGACTTAATCATAGCTAACACTTGGTTCAAGAATCATAAAAGAAGGTTCTATACCTGGAAGAATCCTGGAGATACTAAAAGGTATCAGACACATTACATAATGGTAAGACAGAGATTTAGGAACCAGGTTTTAAATTGTAAGACATTTCCAGGGGCAGATGTGGATTCTGACCACAATCTATTGGTTATGAACTGCAGATTGAAACTGAAGAAACTGCAAAAAGGCGGGAATTTAAGGAGATGGGACCTGTATAAACTGACTAAACCAGACGTTGTACAGAGTTTCAGGGAGAGCATAAGGGAACAATTGACAGGAATGGGGGAAAGAAATGCGGTAGAAAACGAATGGGTAGCTCTGAGGGATGAAGTAGTGAAGGCAGCAGAGGATCAAGTAGGTAAAAAGACGAGGGCTAATAGAAATCCTTGGGTAACAGAAGAAATATTGAATTTAATTGATGAAAGGAGAAAATATAAAAATGCAGTAAATGAAGCAGGCAAAAAGGAATACAAACGTCTCAAAAATGAGATCGAAAAGAAGTTCAAAATGGCTAAGCAGGCTTGGCTAGAGGACAAATGTAAGGACGTAGAGGCTTATCTCACTAGGGGTAAGATAGATGCAGCCTACAGGAAAATTAAAGAGACCTTTGGAGAAAAGAGAGCCACTTGTATGAATATCAAGAGCTCAGGTGGAAACCCAGTTCTAAGCAAAGAGGGGAAAGAAGAAAGGTGGAAGGAGTATATAGAGGCTCTATACAAGGGCGATGTACTTGAGGACAATATTATGAAAATGGAAGAGGATGTAGATGAAGATGAAATGGGAGGTACGATACTGCGTGAAGAATTTGACAGAGCACTGAAAGACCTGAGTCGAAACAAGGCCCCGGGAGTAGACAACATTCCATTAGAATTACTGACGGCCTTGGGAGAGCCAGTCATGACAAAACTCTACCGTCTGGTGAGCAAGATGTATGAGACAGGCGAAATACCCACAGACTTCAAAAAGAATATAATAATTCCAATCCCAAAGAAAGCAGGTGTTGACAGATATGAAAATTACCGAACTATCAGTTTAATAAGTGACAGCTGCAAAATACTAACTCGAATTCATTACAGACGAATGGAAAAAGCGGAACTCGGGGAAGTTCAGTTTGGATTCCGTAGAAATGTTGGAACACGTGAGGCAATACTGACCTTACGATTTATCATAGAAGAAAGATTAAGAAAAGGCAAACCTACGTTTCTAGCATTTGTAGACTTAGAGAAAGCTTTTGACAACGTTAACTGGAATACTCTCTTTCAAATTCTGAAGGTGGCAGGGGTAAAATACAGGGAGCGAAAGGCTATTTACAATTTGTACAGAAACCAGATGGCAGTTATAAGGGTCGAGGGGCATGAAAGGGAAGCAGTGGTTCGGAAAGGAGTGAGACAGGGTTGTAGCCTCTCCCCGATGTTATTCAATCTGTATATTGAGCAAGCAGTAAAGGAAACAAAAGAAAAATTCGGAGTAGGTATTAAAATCCATGGAGAAGAAATAAAAACTTTGAGGTTCGCCGATGACATTGTAATTCTGTCAGAGACAGCAAAGGACTTGGAAGAGCAGTTGAACGGAATGGACAGTGTCTTGAAAGGAGGATATAAGATGAACATCAACAAAAGCAAAACGAGGATAATGGAATGTAGTCAAATTAAATCGGGTGATGCTGAGGGGATTAGATTAGGAAATGAGACACTTAATGTAGTAAAGGAGTTTTGCTATTTAGGGAGTAAAATAACTGATGATGGTCGAAGTAGAGAGGATATAAAATGTAGACTGGCAATGGCAAGGAAATCGTTTCTGAAGAAGAGAAATTTGTTAACATCGAGTATAGATTTAAGTGTCAGGAAGTCGTTTCTGAAAGTATTTGTATGGAGTGTAGCCATGTATGGAAGTGAAACATGGACGATAACCAGTTTGGACAAGAAGAGAATAGCAGCTTTCGAAATGTGGTGCTACAGAAGAATGCTGAAGATAAGGTGGGTAGATCACGTAACTAATGAGGAGGTATTGAATAGGATTGGGGAGAAGAGAAGTTTGCGGCACAACTTGACTAGAAGAAGGGATCGGTTGGTAGGACATGTTTTGAGGTATCAAGGGATCACAAATTTAGCATTGGAGGGCAGCGTGGAGGGTAAAAATCGTAGAGGGCGACCAAGAGATCAATACACTAAGCAGATTCAGAAGGATGTAGGTTGCAATAGGTACTGGGAGATGAAGAAGCTTGCACAGGATAGAGTAGCATGGAGAGCTGCATCAAACCAGTCTCAGGACTGAAGACCACAACAACAACAACAACAACAACAACAACATGACTTAAAATACAATACGGTTATTTTTCTTTGAATGTAATCAATTATTCCATGTACATTAAATTTTGAATATCGATGCTACTTAACATGACTTAATACTTTTGTGAGGACCTTCTCAACCCATTCACAAACCAGTTAATAATAATTTACTGTTAAGAAGGAACAGCATCTACCCGTCGGCGTGGAGCTCGTCCTCTTAACATCTTTGGTTTGCGCGGCAGCTGTAACAGCGGCCAGTATGTGTTGCGTAGCGGACGAAACGCACTCGGTCGTGGCACTCGATCACCTCACACGAAATAAGAAAAATTTGAAAAAAAAAACTATACTGCCTGTGATTCTCTCAACGGCAAGACTCAGAACGCTAGGTTAAACAATTTTGTGACATTACAGTACTTCATCCCGTCTTGAAACTTTTCACACGAGTTGTAGATGATATTTTTTGATCACCCTGGAAAAAAATGATACCTATGGACATTACTTGAAAGAATTCTGTGTATTTCAAATATTTTGAAAATGTACTCAAGCGACAGTTATCAGCAACTCTCCATATTTGCTGCAGCCCCAACTTGCGGAAGATGGCCTTAACAGCACGCCGCACACCGCCGACAGACTACTGGCGATGCACTATACGCGCAAACTAAGTTGACACCCGTCTTGGCGGCCGATGGGAGCTACCGTAAAGGTATTTCCCACTTGCAGCCGCTCCCATCGCTCATCAGGCCGAGTATCAACTTAGTTTCTGCACACAGTACACACATCTCGGATGCCCTCTGGTGAAAATAGCATGCACTCAGTGTTTTAGAACATTTTTTCCTTTAATTATTCTGTGCACATATCCAAAGAGCTTCCTAGTTTTAAATAAACTTTAGTAGATTTTTTAGACAATATCAAAGTTGTATTTTAATATTGCACAGTACTAGTTGCCCCGTCCACTCCACCTCCACGTCTTCCACCCCCTCGCCCCCTGTCCATCATCCATAACTCATGGGTCAGTAAGACACAGAGTAGTCAGTAAAATGCTGGATACCACTGAGTGTTCTTACCAGGTCTAAAGTGCTGTTTCTCTTACTTTACAGCTAACGAGTATGTTGATTTATAAAACTGTTTGACGTTTTACAACTTGAAATTGGTCAGATAAAAGTGCAGCAATTTTAAATTTCAAATATTTTCAGTGTATGTTACATTCTTAATCAGGCAATTATAAAAGTTTAATATTACATTTATTTTTAGATCTGAATATTATCGTTAAGTAATCGAACCTAGTTATCGACTGTGACTAATAAAAACTGAGACTCTTACAATAAACACAATAAAACACGATACACTTGTGCCATCTCTCCTGGTAATTTACCATCCATTATCAGAATTAAATTACTGATGAATTTGCAAATATATTTTGCTAATCCTAAGAACTGGAGGTATCCAGGATATGAACAGTCCGAGTTACCGCTGCCGCAGCAGTATGTTTTCAAGTAAAACGTACGTACGTCATTTAGTTTTGTAGTGATAATCGTACCTAGATCCGTATTACGCAAGTACCTAATTTTGTGCACAGGTATAAATAATACTTGGCAATAACACACGAGCAGTACATCGAGTATCTCGATCCTATATCAAAGACCTTGCTGTGTTACCTTCAGGGTTTAATTCAGTTAAATAGCAAGCATTCACTTACGGTAATGGACATTGAGAAAGCACTACATACTGCCTTTGGTAACAGCTGCTTGTGAAACCCTTACACTAATAGAAAATTACATAATACAGCCATGAAATACCGTTTTCGATCTCAAATTTGTATCGTACCAGTGACAGACTATGTACCAGATTATAGTAAATCTCATTGTTTATTTCAAGTACAGCTCTAAGAGTTATACGGATGGAAACATAAAGAACGAGAATTGCTTCAGCATGAAACTATGACGATAAATATCGAGATTTTTCAAAATGAGATTACTCACACAAGTTTGAGAAGATTTCTTCAAATGAAGACCGATGTATACGATAGAATCATAGTTTTCATGTCCCTTGGTAATTTTTTTTTTAACATACTGGATTAACAGGCATCTCAAGCCCAGGGTCGCAAAATAAATTTGCGACATAAATTTGAGAACCTCTCTAGTTTTACAATACATTTTATTGACACGTATTACAAAATAAAAGACTGGATTTAAATTAGCGATCGTTCTACGGTTGATATTTACTGCTGCACAGCATAGTCGTTACACATTATGTTTTTCAGCTGTGAAAGTGTGCTGAAGCCACTTCTCACAGTCAATGCACTGGATCCAGTCCACTTGTCGTTCGCCTATTCCATGGAAATGCCTTTTAAGAAAACATAGTAATTGTTTCAGCGGTCGATTTTCTTTTTCTCCCTCTTGTGTGTGTGTCTGTCTGTGTGTGTGTGTGTGTGTGTGTGTGTGTGTGTGTGTGTGTCTGTGTGTGTATCAGCCCTTACCACTGCGCCGTTTTCTTCAACTTTGTATGGTATCCTGCTGTGTCAATAGCGATGCAGTTTCCTTCCTCCTTTTCTCTGGTGGTACCAAAATTGGTAGCGTTGCAGTCTTATCTGCTTTGAGTACAACAATTCCATTAGGTGTAATTTCTGCTCTTACAGGTTCAATATCCGACTTGCCAGATCCATCAACAACGTTCGTTCCAATAGGATGCTTCTTGACTGAAACAGCATCAGAAATACGGAATTTTTCCTCTGGAATTATCCGTAATTTAGGATATATACTCAGAAGGCTTTTAATCAACTGACGGCATTTAATTTCATTGCACTTTTTTGCCACGTCTCTACATCTACATCCATATTCCGCAAGCAAACGTCCAAACTGGTCTCTTAACACTTTCCCACCCGCATGTGACACCGTCGGAATATGCATTGCCTTGAACAAGAAATGTTACAGTGATTTCAACAAACACCGATGCACGTGCTGTGGGAAATGGGTCGAATGAGCAGGCAAGCAGACCAAGATGAAGTCATATCTACCTTAAAGTACCAACATCTCCATATCAGAAATATGAAACGTACAGCCCTCTAGGAGTAAGAGAATTTCAGGTTCTGGTTTCTTTGGAATGAAGTGTTCCTTCAACCAGCACACGAATGTTAGAGAATTCACTTAACTCGAGGTCTCGTTTATGAAAACTCGATCCATTTGTAAAAGGATCCTCCCATTCAAATTTCTTACTCTTTCTCTTAAAAATACGAACTGGGAACAAAATATAGGCTTCAGCACCACAGCATGGTATTGGTTTACCCTTTTTCTCCACGAGTCATTTGATTTACCAGTGGGGGACCCTTTTCAGCAATGACTGATTCGGTTCTCGGTTTCATCTGAAACGCACACTCATCCATATTGCATGGTTTGTAAACTAAATTATTCTGAAAGGGAAAGTTCTCTAGTAATTTGAAATAACTTCCAGTGCCTTTTCTGATGCAAGCCGTTGTCCCATATATGGGAAGACCTTAGTCTCCTCAAAAGAATGATAATATCTCAAGAGTAACTGCAACCTAATTCAGCCTGCCAAGTGAATATGCTTGTTCAAGTGAAGAGGAACATTTGGCAAATTGAAATACGTGTTTTCGCAAACCTTCTCCAGGAGCAGGAATTACGGACTCTTGTTGTTTCTTAAAGAATAATAAAGTTCTGCCTTCTTTTCAGCTCCAAGACAACCTAAGCAACAAAACACAATACATATTATTAAAAAAGGCGTATTGTAACTCATGAAGATTTTCAGTATACTAATTACACTCTAAGTCCACCTGGGACCCTTAAGTAAGTAGATACTTGGCTTAGAATTGACTGATAGAGTTGTTGGATGTCGTCGTGAGGGATATCATGACAGATTCTGCCTAATTGGCTTGCCAGATTCTTAAAATCCCGAAATGGTGGGATGGCTTTGCCAATAACGCTCCCAACGTTGTCAGTTGGCGAGAGATCCGGCGACCATACTGGCAAGCACGAAGGCAAGCAGTAGAAACTCCTCTCGCTCTGTGGGAGCAGGCATTATCTCGCATAAACCATCCTTCCCCCCCCCCCAACCCACATACACACACACACACACACACACACACACACACACACACACACACGTACACATGGTGAGAGTTCATACCGCTTATCTTCGTGATTGCCCAACCTTACCTTGGCTAGCAATGTAGCCGGATTTCTTCCCAACTGGGAACGACTGGAGCACTATGGGCGGTGCCCTCCAACCATCTCAGAATTTTAACGATCTGACGCGCTAGTTGGACAGTATGTGATACGGCAACTTTATAAATCAATAACATGCCGAATAACTGCTTTCTTAGGAACAGAGGTGGGCCAACGTACTATTGGCTTGCTCAATTTGTGAAGCTCATTCTTTTGAATAAATGGTCCAATTTTTCTGAAACCGTAATAATTTGTGTCTCTGTACATATACATCACATTTACCAGTTTCTGTCTCTGTCGGATTACTCCTTCGTGGTGACCCTTCTTTTTTTGTCTTTCTTTAAATTGTATTTACTATAAACTGTAACTGTTACTATTATCATTATTATCAGTTTTCACTTTTTATTTTGGCATTTGTTTTCTTTTTATTTATTTATATATCATTTTACACCAATAAGAAATTCTATTTTTAAAAATCTTTTGAAGTCTCAGTGCTCGCTTTTTTCATTGTTCTTCTCTACTCGTAGTTTTAAGGATCGATATGGAATCTTATACTCCTGAGTTCGAAAACAGTTGATGCCACCAATTTTTACATGCTCCCTTCATAAATGGAGGCTTTCTTCACTCTACTGGTCGGTTCATTTGGTTCTTACGTAATTTCTAACGTCTTGTTATTACAAGTGTCCACCTCACCTCTCCCAGGCAATAGGTTGCTAATTGAAACATGTGTTCCAGTATGGCAGTAAGCTGGAAGCAACTGGATACATACATACTTCAAAATGTAGAGCACATGATGAACACACGGTTAGACCTTGCTAAAATATATGTAAATCACTAGGGAATGTGATACAACGACGCCGCGCGGGATTGGCGAGCGGTCTAGGGCGCAGCACTCTTGGACTGTGCGACTGGTCCCGGCGGAGGTTCGAGTCCTCCCTCGGGCATGGGTGTGTGTGTTTGTCCTTAGGATAATTTAGGTTAAGTAGTGTGTAAGCTTAGGGACTGATGACCTTAGCAGTTAAGTCGCATAAGATTTCACACGCATTTGAACATTTGATATAACGATGCGTGCATAGCCGGAGCCATCCTTACCTGCTTCGAAGTACATACTCTACAAAAAATTCCGTGAATCCAGGTATTGATGGCTCCTGCTATGCATTCATCGATGTATTTCTTTCTCCATTCATTGAGTGCATAGGGGCCTGAAGATGGCATTAATGAGATGCCGAAACTGGTCGTGTAAATAAAGTAACAACTTCTGAAAACATACGGCCGTTTGGTGATTTTTCTTTGGTAAATATTTGAGTGTCTAATGTCCTGTATCCACGATGGATCTACAGAGACTGTTTTTTTGGCTCCCAAAGACGAAGAATATTCGCTTCAACTGCACCTACCGTACCGCTTTCCGCCTGAGACTTGGAGTCGGAAGCAGTGGACTGCTGACGCAATGAAGTAACAGAGTAAATAGACACTACATCCCGATTACCATCTTCTCGCTATTTACTCTATACGTGTAATTGAGATATGTATGTGAGTGGCATGTACCCATTTCCCTAACACTACAATAAAATTACTACCATGTGTTTCTACATCTGGAGCTATGGCACGCAGCGCACCTTACACTGCGTGGCTGTAGGTTCTTCTTATGTGATTACCATTTCCTACCTTTCCTGCTCCATTCACGAATGAGGCGCGGAAAGAACAAGTGACAATAGACCTCCGTGCGAGTTCTGAGTTCTCCGATTTTCTCGTCGCCATCTTTTCGCAAGCCTTTTGTTGGAGCGCGTAGTGGATTGCCCGACTCTTCTTGGCCCATACGCTCTTGAACTTTCAACAGTAAACCTATCCTTGATAACACCGCATATCTTGCAGCTTCTGCTCCTAGTGTTTGTGGAGCGTCTTCGCAACGCACTCGCGCTTACTATGATGATACATTTCGCTTTTCTTTGGATCTTCTTGCTATTTTCTTTCACTTTTCCTTGGATCTTCTCGGTCTCTTCGATTACGCATACTTTGGTAATGGTCCAAGATCGATTAGCGGTATACAAGGATCGGTCTTACAAGTGTTACTACTGTAGTGGATGATATACATTTCCAGTGACTCTTCGCTGGGCATCTGCTTCCCCTGCGTTTTCGGTTTTGTTATCAGTCCACTTTACGTCGTTCCGTATGGCTACTGTTAGGTGTTGTACGGCTGTTACTGTTTGCAGTTGTTTGTTAGCAATAGAGAAACCGAACAGTAATGGTCCCCTTTTCCTTTATATGCGACATATTTTAACTTTATTTACTTTACATATAGCCGTTTACAGTTCATCATATAACAGAGCTTTGCTGCTTTTTTCTTCCTTTCTTCAGATAGATATTTATACTACTACATAAAGACAAGTCGTAATTTAATGCTGTTACCAAAGATCTCCAAAAGTTCTTGAAGGACTTACTTCAGATTGTAACACAGCAATCTAATAAATATTCGTGGGAACATAGGCTACACATTTTTTAAATATATATGGTGCATAAATTCATATGTACTGTATAAAAGGGAAAGGCTTTAGCAAAAATCTCGGAAAGTTCGTGATCGATTTACTTCAGATTTATACATGATACATCAATAAATGTACGGATAGATGTAGGCTACATACTTTTAAAATATACGGTATACTATTACATATACGAAATCTATATATCTCAATGAGGGCAAACCGTAGTTTAACATAGCTTGACATTGTTAGCAAAAATCTCGAAAAATCATCACCGATTTACTTTCAGTTTTTACACGCTACTGTAACAACAGTTGAACAGACATAGATTACACATTTCTGTAGTACATATAGTATGTAAGTATATGTATACAACATAAATATGTATTGCGAATACATAGAAAGAAGGATCCTCTATTGTATGATTATATGATAGCGGAACTAACACTGGTGGCAGTTACTTCTGTAAAATACCTGGGAGTAAGCGTACGGAACGTTTTGAAGTGGAATGATCATATAAAATTAATTGTTGATAAGGCGAGTGCCAGGTTGACATTCATTCCTTAGAAAATGTAGTCCATCAACAAAGGAGGTGTCTTACAAAACACTCGTTCGACCTATACTTGAGTAGTGCTAAATGGTTCAAATGGCTCTGAGCACTATGGGACTCAACATCTTAGGTCATAAGTTCCCTATAACTTAGAACTACATAAACCTAACTAACCTAAGGACATCACACACACCCATGCCCGAGGCAGGATTCGAACCTGCGACCGTAGCAGTCCCGCGGTTCCGGACTGCAGCGCCAGAACCGCTAGACCACCGCGGTCGGCTGTGTAGTGCTCATCAGTGTGGGATCCGTACCAGGTCGGGTTGACAGAGGAGATAGAAAAGATCCAAAGAAGAGCGGCGCGTTACGTCACAGGGTTATTTGGTAAGCATGATAGCGTTACGTAGATGTTTGACAAACTCAAGTGGCAGACTCTGCAAGAGAGGCACTCAGCATCGCGGTGTAGCTTGCTGTCCAGGTTTCGAGAGGATGCGTTTCTGGATGAGGTAACGAATATATTGCTTCCCCTACTTACACCTCCTGAGAAGATCACGAGTATAAAAGTATAGAGATTCGAGCGCGCACAGAGGGTTTCCGGCTGTCGTTCTTCCCGCGAACCATACACGACTGGAACAGGAAAGGGAGGTAATGACAGTGGCACGTAAAGTGCCCTCCACAACACACCGTTGGGTGGCTTGTGTAGTATAAATGTAGATGTAGATGTAGAATAGGAAAACTTCTTGACTGATTTACTTAGAATTTTTAAACGATACTGTAATAAAAATTCAGTCCGACATATGCTACATTTATGTTGAATATATATGATATTTAAATATGTATACGTTATAGAAAGCGAAAACATCTTTCGGGAAATCTCGAAAAGTTCTTGACCGGTTTACCCTAAATTTTTGCATGAGATACTAATAAACATTCTATCGGACATAGAAGGACCATATATATTTCTTAAATGACTATGTGCTAGCTTTCTGTGTTGTTTATGACATCATACACAACGGTAAGGAGAAGTGTGCTACAGAGGGGAACGGTAACTGTCGTCGTAGGAAAGCTGAACAGGACAGGAATTACTAGAGAGCTAGTTAACACAGAAAACAGTAGATTCACTTAACATACATTTCTCCAAATGAACGGAGACTCAATACAACTATCAATGTCAACAAGAAGGAATCTCGCTGTCATAAGCATGATCGAAGGTGTCATATTGTACTGACTTCAAGTACAAGTGGGGTGAGCAGTTGCCCTATATCGTGGAGGTAGAGGACACCCACCATAGCACAGAGCTTCTGGAATAGTGGCTCAGTGGGAGTGCTCCGTTGGGTCCGCCAGATACCGTACAACCTCTACTGGCGCTGGACGGAAGTTAGCCATTCCGTTACCAGCTGTGGAGCACCGGTGGGGTCGTCGTATCGACATGTGGCACCACATGCTGGTTAAACTAACTGCGATAAAGGATATATATATATATATATATATATATATATATATATATATATATATATATATATATATGCGGGAGGTCAGCGAGGTCAAGCGATAAGTCTATTAATAGAACAAAACTGTTGCATCCTTGAGCCCCCCGGATCGTGATGTACCCGTGTCCGGTTAATGGCTGACGCTACAGATCAGTTTGCATACAGATGAATTTATTTATGAAAATAAAAAGTACAGTCACCAACAAACTTTACATATTCACATACTCCTTTATCTTTAACCCAAATGAATACAGACTCATTTACAGAAATTTTTCTCTTATTACGAGTATACAAAGACAATGCAGAAGGAGACATGTAAGCTGATTTACCAAAGTCTTTATTTGCAAGTTCTGCCATATGGTAGGTACGATAGGCAATAATGGTTCTATCAACAAAACTTTCAAGTCCAGGTACGTTAGGAACTCCAGTACCTCCACGTACAATGGCTACAGTGAGCCAACCATTACCATGTGAAAATGTATCATTAATGTCAATACTAAAATTAAGTCTACAACCACAGAAAACACAAGGTCCGTCGACAAGCGCAGTAGCAGCAACACTCTTAACTGGTATGCGGTTCTTCTTGTCTCCAGCTGTTGTGGCGAAATCGATGTACTCGACGATTTTATAAACTGTCTGTTTAGAACGGCGACGAAATCTCCTGTAAGGCATCGTGGCGGCGTTCAATGCAGTTGCCTGTGCAGCAGCAGCAGCGCGAATGAGCCTCTGCACGGCTCTCGCTCGCTGGCACTGTGAGAATATTCTAAGTCCAACCTACTGCATATACTATATAAGCGATACAGTGGTAAGTGGACAGAGGGAGGACGGAGAAGTAAACGGACACAGAAAGAGGGGGTAAGTTGGAAAGAGAGAGAGGGGAGGAGATGATGCAGAGATCAGGAGAGGAGACGAGGATATAGACAAAGTGCTGGAGGAGCAGGACATGGGCAGAGAGAGGGGACAAGGAGTTTAGAATGTATATGAATTCACATACGTATTTAGCAATTGCAAAGTACTGTCCGGTTCACTAGCACACCTATAATGATAAAATATCCTCTCTCAACTTTGATATGTGCCAGTTTCTTTCATTACTAAATAATGAGAATCTTATGAAATTTCTGTTTTCCAAGAATGAAATACAACGTTATGGAAACCATACAATGGACGAGTACAGAGAAATTCTTACACCAGGCCTGCCTTGCCAGACAAGAGGAACAACGGACGTAGGAAGACCCAGAAGGAGGTGCGAAAGAGCGAAAGGTGAAGGGCGAAAAGTGAAGACGGAACAGGTGCAAGTGCCTAAACATTGAGGGGCAGTGGAAAAGAAGAGAAGACGTTACATTTATTTAAGCTTGGAGTCAAGTGCCTGTCCCTGCACGATTCGTCGATCCCCGAAATCCTCAATTCAACATTATTTCCAAAATTAATCGTGATAGCTTGATCGCCTAACTCTTCTAGTCAATGTGTTGATCAGCAGGGCAACAATCAATATTTATAATTTGTAGGACCTATAAAGGATGTTAATAAATTTTTCTTATTGATAAATGTATAGATTATAATTCGACTCTCATACCAAAGGTTAATTTGAGAAGTATTTAACACTGACGGACAAAATAAGATTTACGCTCTTCGCTTATTAGTTTTAGTAATAGTTACCTTTCGTTGTTCTCATGTCCTGGTGATAAGACGTGCTGTGTGATTACTAATCAAATTGTGCTAAATAATGGAACCCACTTCGGAAACCAGAAGCCTTCCTCATTTACGATACTATGGATCCCAGCTCCTGTAACTCTGCAAGATTATTATTATTTTAATTTTGTATGGAGAATTTAGATGGAGGCGACGTTCCTCACGACGGCTCAGCAAACAATACAGGTACGTGAATGTATTCATCTCTTTCCCTTCGGTCATATTTGCCGCGACATTCTTTTTCATTTAATTACGAAGTCCGGTTATTTTCTTTCTCAGATGAATAAATGCTTTTTAACCACAATTCGTTTTACCCAGGCCACGGAGAACGATAGTACTTAGAACTAGGTGCCTCTATCTCGATCGTACGTTCGCATACATTTCATTGTGTACCAACGTAACTATACTTATCAACCATTCCCTTTACAGTGTTAATTTTTATTTTGAACCACTCACTCGCAAATGTACGTGCCCCCTTATTTTTTTTAGTCGGTCGGGTGTATTCCTCAATAACGTTACTTTTAATATTCGTGGCTCAGTTTCCACAATTGATCTTTGCCTGTGCATCAACGGCGCTTCATGGGAAATATTTATTACGCGACAGTCATACTAATTCTTACTTCTAAATTACGACACCGGCTGACTAAGTTTCTAATTATTTTAACAGGGCGATTACAGACCAGTAGACTAAATACCTAAGCTAATACAGCAACACGTAGGCATTCACCCCACCGTTTCGAAAAAATGGAGCACATTATAACATGGCGTACACACTTGTTTACACAAATATATTTACATACTGCAGGGATTCATCATTTATCACATAATTCAATAAAACATTTCTCTGTATATTCAACCCTCCCTTAGCTTGGCATGATTCGTGGTGTGGCCTTGGAGGCAAGGGTATGCTGATGGTGGTGTCTGTGAAATATGATATGAGCAATGCATTTCCCAAATGTCATTTTGGTTGGAGTTAAGGTTACCTCATTCCCTCCTTGCCTTAGTAATCACATAGTTGTCGTTAGTATTCTCCCAGGCACAGCTGCGCCTCTGTGTCTAGCTTTCTCACTAATTCGTTCATCAACTAATGTGTGTCTTGTGAGATGCTGATACAACCGTAACAAAAGGTGTTTTCGTTTCGCTCTCTGCGTTTCAACACGTGCAGTTCAGTTACAACGACCTTCGTTAGGAGTGCTGTGCTGTACTTCGTACAGCTCAGAGCATTTGACGACGGCACTAGCAATTTCGAGAAACATGTTATTTACGAAAGGGTAGATCCACATAGCTCCTGTATGCTTCTTAGAAACCTATATCAGCATCAGTAAAAGCAGCAAATTGTGATGGGTCAAAAGATGTGTTGATATTTGGCGTCACGGCAATTTGGTCGCCTTAGCTTGTTTACTCAGCGGTTGTTTATCACATAGGATTATAAATGTCTGCTACATGTTGCCCAAATGTATTTTGGACCACGCAGCTGAAAAAATTGGGAATAGATTAGCTGCAATGCAACAGCAGATCGAGCAGCAAAGATGCTACTACACGTGGCAGCTGGCCACTATAAGATGAACTGGCACTCATATTAAATATGTAACCGTTAAAAGTAATGGTAGTGTTGGACATTTGTTTGCTTCAGTGGTTCCAAAATTTGTTAAAGAGGGATCTTACTAACAGTTCCTGGTGAGGTAATGCTTTGAGCATTTGCAGCTGAGTTCTGGGTGCCCGCAGACACAATTAGGTACTTACTACACACAGGGTGAGTCAGGAGGAGAGGTACATGCTTTGATGGCTGACACTACTGATCATTGTGAACAAAAAACTTCTAATAAACATATGCCCCTTTTCTCAACCGTCTCCGGATAAACCAATGAAAACAGCTAGAAGCGAGGAAGGTACAGGTGACTGTAAATTAAGATACTGTTATGTTATCGTTTGTTGAATTGTGTACGTTTCCACACAGAAGATGTTCAAACAGTCCACCGTCGACTTCAATGCATGTTGCTGCTCTTGTACACAGGTGTTGTGTCGCCGATCGGAGCTCAATTTTGCATTCCTTTACCTGAGCACAAGCATGTAAAATACGAGCTCCTCTCTTGTAGCCACTCTGCGCTTGCAGACGTCGCTATTGAGCCACCCCCACAAACAGTAATCCAATGGGGTAAGATTGGGTGACTTCGATGGCCAAACAGTGAGTCCACAGCGACCGATCCAGCGACCAGTATACGTTGTGTTGAGATACTGTGTCACTGGCTGTACTGAACGGGTAGGAGGTTCACCATGCTGAAACTACATACGAGATCGCGTTGCCAAAGGGATATCATCCACGTGTTCTGGTAACATATTCTGAAGGAACTCAAGATACCGTGTGTCAGTAAGACGGCTATCAAAAACAACTGGACCGATGAGTTGTTCATCAATAATAGCGCACCACACGTTGACTGAAAACGTCGTTGATATTCGTTTCCGAAGTCGCGTGCACATTTTCATTTGCCCGTACATGAGAGATGGGCGTGTTGTTGATTCCATTGCGGGAAATGTTGACTCATAAGTGAACAGAGTACATGGAATGAATCTCTCATTGGCAATGCGCCACTGACAGAATTCTTGCAGGGCGGCAGCATCTCCTTCATGTAGATGTTGTACACCCTCGATGAAAGGGACACAGACCATGCTCTTGATCTATGTGTATCACTCGTGCTTGTGGAACACCAAGTTGGCCAGCATTTTTTCTAGAGCTAGTAGTAGGACTGCGTTCCACTACTTGAAGGATGTTCTCAACTTCATTAAAAGTTTGTTGTACGGGACGTTCAGAGACAACATTTATGCTGGGAAGCCTACCACACTCACGAAATCCATGAAACACCCTGCTGTCTGCCACTCTGCGATTCGGAAATCGTTGTTGGTATTCTCGCACAGCAGCTGTGGAATTCCCGTTGGACAAACCATAAACAAACACCTCGTCAGCGTACTCTGCATGTTTGAAGATTCGTGGCATTTTCACAGCACAAAACTGTATTCGTTGTTCACGTAACAACACTGTAGTACCGTGCACTACGACAAGCACTGTCAGGCTGAGACTTGAGGTAAGCAACAGCACCATACGCACTGACACGGTTAACAGGGGCCATGCTACACCTTTACCGTTCCTCGTTGTTTTCATTGGTTTACCCGGAAACGGTTAAGAAGAGCGCATGTGTCCAAACTCCTTAGTCGAGGGAAAGTTTGCAGGTGTCTTAAATCAAATGTAAAGAATGTATAGAGAGTGAGTGCCCGTAAATTTGTTAGCTCCTAGAGTATCTGCTACCTTTAAAATACAGTATAGGAAGCTGTCGAGCCGGCCGGTGTGAACGAGCGGTTGTAGGCGCTCCAGTCTGGAACCGCGCAACCGCTGCGGTCGCAGGTTCCAATCCTGCCTCGGGGGCTGATGTGTGTGGTGTCCTTAAGTTAGTTAGGTGTAAGTAGCTCTAAGTTCTAGGCGACTGATGACCTCGGATGCAAAGTCCCATAGTGCTCAGAGACATTTGAGCCATTTTTTGAGGCTCTGTTTATCATTGACAAAAATGGTTTTGAATGCGAGAGAGCACTGCTAGCACGCATAGATCTTGCGAAATAACGGTATAATTGTTACGTTTATTTCTGCATTAGGCTGGTGGAGCTGCTTACCAATCAAACATTATTGTTAATGTTCTTTGTGAAGATTGCTTGCGATCGGACAGTAATTCGATTAGTTCCGTGTCTTGTGGTTAGTGTGTGGTTAGTGGTCGTATTCGGCATCTTGTAATATAATAAAGTGGTTATTGTAAATTATGTTTTGTATTTTGGACCCTCAAATGTAATTGAGTGGTTGCAGGATTTACGTTGGAATTTCGCACCCTCTAAGGTAATTGAGTGGTTGTTTTATGTGTATGAGACATTGGTTTGGTGATTTACATTCAGCGAGGTAGTGAGTCGATTTCAAGATATTTTGGTTAGAACAGAACTTCTCGTTGATCATACAACGTGTGTTGCACGAAAATTCACAAACGTCCCTGCCGGAAGTAATAGCTGATCTCTGTGGGAACCATTAAGGCGCGTTTCCTGCAGTATTAACGTTACTTGCAGAATTATTATAGAGAGTGACTATTCACCCACTATGTGCCAGTCTGCCAACCCCTAAAGAGGCAAAATTTTGCTTAAACTGTTTAACTACAGGGCCTAAAGTCGTGATGGTGTGTAGGATTTTCTGTTTGTAAATTTTGTGATTCACTATTGTTGTTGTTAGGGGATTATTTTTGTTGATACTCGTCCACAACTGTCGATAAGCTGCTGAAATATCAAATAAAACATTTACTAATGAAAATTTAAAACAGATATCCTAATGTGTTACGTTGAAAAAAAATTTGCTACACATTGATCAAGACCCCTAAAGAAAGAAAGAATAAAAGAAGTGTCTTAAGACTAAGCAAAGAAAAGAAAAGGCAAAGATATTTACATTTTCCGGTAACTTATTTTAGATAATAACGGCTCAGAGACGCAAGTTACGTGTATTATGTTTATCTAGATGGGTATGATGTGTTAAACTCTATTTGATGAAAAGAAATAAAAACTGAAAAATAAGTAAAAAGTACATGCGATAGATAGTAAAGAAATACTTGATGGTAACTCTACAATACCAAAAGAAAGAAAGAGAAATAAATGTTTCCAATTCGTAACTACGAGAGTGGAAACTAATACGAGTATTATATCTCTGACTCGGCCGCATATTTGATCTTTACTTGAAGTTAGTATAAAATACGACAAAAGAAGGGTGGTCTGGAGTTATTACGCCTGTTTCAAATGACTGTAAGTAAAATAAACTTCGCATTCGTTAGGCTTATTTAATTGTTTAATAATTTTGTCGTAGAGATACGAGAGCTAGATTATATCGCGAGTGTTAACAAACATTGTATTAGAAGCGAAAATCGGCGACATAGTTACGGTCCAACTGCACACTGCTGCATGTCGTGTAACTAAACGATAAATAATTACATATCAGTTATCACTGTCGCATATTGCAAATTATTATTAACACATAAGAGGTAAAAATGATCTACGCTTACTAACTTGGTACATGGGCTAAGCTCTAGCAAAACGTCCTCACCGATTTGTTGATTTAAGTTAGTACTAGTGTATACTACGAGGGTCTCATGTGTCAAAAGAATACACTCAGATACCTCAATTCGTAAGAATGATTAGACTGGAAAACTGAAGCTATTGGAATAACTTTAGTTCAGTAATAACGGGTACATGTACGAGGTGCATTCAAATTCTAAGGCCTCCGATTTTTTTCTAATTAACTACTCACTCGAAATCGACGAAACTGGCGTTACTTCTCGACGTAATCGCCCTGCAGACGTACACATTTTTCACAACGCTGACGCCATGATTCCATGGCAGCGGTGAAGGCTTCTTTAGGAGTCTGTTTTGACCACTGAAAAATCGCTGAGGCAATAGCAGCACGGCTGGTGAATGTGCGGCCACAGAGAGTGTCTTTCATTGTTGGAAAAAGCCAAAAGTCACTAGGAGCCAGGTCAGGTGAGTAGGGAGCATGAGGAATCACTTCAAAGTTGTTATCACGAAGAAACTGTTGCGTAACGTTAGCTCGATGTGCTGGTGCGTTGTCTTGGTGAAACAGCACACGCGCAGCCCTTCCCGGACGTTTTTGTTGCAGTGCAGGAAGGAATTTGTTCTTCAAAACATTTTCGTAGGATGCACCTCTTACCGTAGTGCCCTTTGGAACGCAATGGGTAAGGATTACGCCCTCGCTGTCACAGAACATGGGCACCATCATTTTTTCAGCACTGGCGGTTACCCGAAATTTTTTTGGTGGCGGTAAATCTGTGTGCTTCCATTGAGTTGACTGGCGCTTTGTTTCTGGATTGAAAAATGGCATCCACGTCTCATCCATTGTCACAATCTACGAAAAGAAAGTCCCATTCATGCTGTCGTTGCACGTCAACATTGCTTGGCAACATGCCACAAGGGCAGCCATGTGGTCGTCCGTCAGCATTCGTGGCACCCACCTGGATAACACTTTTCGCATTTTCAGGTCGTCATGCAGGATTGTGTGCACAGAACCCACAGAAATACCAAATCTGGAGGCGATCTGTTCAACAGTCATTCGGCGATCCCCCAAAACAATTCTCTCCACTTTCTCGATCATGTCGTCAGACCGGCTTGTGCGAGCCCGAGGTTGTTTCGGTTTGTTGTCACATGATGTTCTGCCTTCATTAAACTGTCGCACCCACGAACGCACTTTCGACACATCCATAACTCCATCACCACATGTCTCCTTCAACTGTCGATGAATTTCAATTGGTTTCACACCACGCAAATTCAGAAAACGAATGATTGCACGCTGTTCAAGTAAGGAAAACGTCGCCATTGTAAGTATTTAAAACAGTTCTCATTCTCGCCGCTGGCGGTAAAATTCCATCTGCAGTATGGTTCTGCCATCTCTGGGACGTATCGACAATGAACGCGGCCTCATTTTAAAACAATGCGCATGTTTCTATCTCTTTCCAGTCCGGAGAAAAAAATCGGAGGCCTTAGAACTTGAATGCACCTCGTATTAAGTATATGTGTAACGTTAAGCATGAAGGGAAAGGAGTATTACTGATCGACGTGCTGGAGACTGTATTGAACGAAATTCGCGATTCATTCTTAGGTTTTCAAACATGTACACACAACATCCTAACGACATCTGGATGTTTGCCCTAGGATGGGTAAGTCGGATGTGAAATTGGGTAAGGCTGCTTGTACGTACAGAATTAAAACATGTGCTAAAAAGGAGTAATATAGGTTCGATACGAGTACTTCCTTTGCTAACCACTTACGCACGTAATAGTTTATTATTTACAGAAGAATTACAGACAGTAATTTATGTAGGAGGTGTTTAGCACGTGAAGCATTGATTGCGACCAGGCTTTGTTTTTGTCATAGTCCATGAAACAATATTGTATTTTGCGAACGAAGTATTATTTTGACAGCTGCAGCAATTCATAATAGAGGTACACCCATTCTGATATTGTTAACACTGACAGGAGTATTCTTACAGACAGATCAAGTGTGCAAGTACCACTCTGTGAACTATTACATGAGGTATCAGTGACATTATTCCGCCAGTGTACAAAATCTAGACGATTTTCTCAAAAGTATGAGTCGAGGCTGACAGCGGTCTGGATGTTTGTCGTGCGTCAGTCAGAGGGTACTTTGAACGTTTGCGAAAGGTGAATGAAAATTTTAATCATTAAAGTAAGTGTAAAATCAGCCCAAGGTTCTATGTGCAGGAATATAAATGATGCACCCATAGAAATTCGGATGATTCTTTTGCAAATAAAAAATAAAACCTATGTAGTCATAAGCATAAATTAAAATTCACCTAGGTTTTCGTATTACGTCATGTAGAAGATATATTGTGAAATCGTTTGAATATTTTTAAAATACCCTTTACATGTAATCCTCGGGGAAGTGTTCCGTAATTCATGATTTTTAAAATATAATTCACTAAATTTTATCTGAGAACAGTTCTTTTAAGTTTTACGTACATGCGGTTTCATTTCGGTACCGGTATGCAATTGGCTTCTTAAACCATCCCTGTTACGGCGTCAAGTCAAGCGCTGGCGCGCCGGTCGGTAACGATAGAGCAGAGAGGGCTGTGACAGGACGTCAGCCAATTGCACGCTGACCGACCCCTCTCCAGGACGACAACGCGACGGCAGCGGCCTTTATGCGAAGAGGACATACGCGCCGCACACGACAGGTCACGGCTCAGTCGAAGAGAAGCTTCAAGACTAGCGACCTGAACAGAAGCGTCAACACTATTACTAAGCTTGTATTAGAGTTGTCTGTCAATCCGAGAAAGCGGGTATCCTAGACACCACACATTTGACGACTATGCAGGATTTAGCAATCCCAGTAAAACATTATCGATCAACAGTGTTCCTTCCTCGACAGTCAATATGGTACTGCGTTTCCTTTCATCTTTGACAACTGAAGCAAATTTATTTTATGATGCGTGATACAATTCAGTAACAGCGCGCGTTTATACGTCAACTACGCTGAGATTTTTGCCGCGACAAATTCTCGTCTCACGTTTCACAAAAATATAGTTATTTCATTAACATTATTCTGATGGGAACTGTAACGTCTTCAGGATTTTGGTTGCTTGCTGTGGAGAAAATAATGCATTTCCTTACTCTCAGCTTACTCTTTGAATTACTCTCAGTGATGTGCCATGCATCTCTGTGTTTTGTCGTCAGCTACAGGGGCACGTTTCTTTCTTGTCCTGATGGTCCCATTTCGGAGTGTCTCTGAAGAAATATCGCACGTCGTTTCCTTGTTAGTTACCGAGAGCTCACTTTTTCGGAACCCTATCGTAGCCCATTTCCCGTCCTTCATGACAGCACATTTCTGCGGGATATTCATCTTAGTGCGCATCGCCCGACCTAATTCTTAACACAATTTCAGTTTACGTTTTTTGGCCTTCATCACGGACGCACATTTTTCTCTGGTAGTTGTTGAGAAAATTCAATTATTAATTTTTCTCATGCAGTATCGTGTTTTGTGAATTTGCACACTGAATTTATTCCCTTCCACTGTTCCCATGTTCTTCTTTGTTCATTTCGCTCTGAATATTTTTGAAGCTCTCTACTAAATTGTAAATGTATTTTACTTACATCTGGAGCACGGAAGGAAAAATTAGATTTAAGACTTGTCAATGTAGATATCATAGGGATCATCCCTAAGCCCGCCTAAGTGGCTTTTATAGGACCACACTTAAAAAAAAAAAAAGAGCGCTACTTGATGTCCTCTTCTCCCGAACGTGAGTCCTGTTCCTGAAGTACTATTGCTGTTCATGTTGATACAACTTAGTTATATTTAGTGCTACCAATATCTCATACGTAAAGAAGGTTTCAACATTTGATCACGAAATCGTCTGTTCTCTTTAACATATAATTCCTAAGCATTTATTTCCAGTTTTGGCTTCTTGCGCTTACTGTCTAAAATTATATCGACTTGAGAGCTGCATTCCAATTTAGCCTTCCCTGTGCTTGTTCTCTCTGTAGTTAGTTCCCTTTTCACTTTCCTCTTTCCTTTCCTGTAATACAGTTTCTCCGCTACAATTAGTTTGCATTTTATAACTTCTACAGTTTCTCCTTGAACTTCATCTGATTTGTGTTTTAGTGTCCTCACAACTTAAAGTTGCTCTTTGATCACAAATTATCCATCTCACACGTTCACGTTGAACGTTCAGAGTTTTGTCCGCTTAAATACACTGCCAAATAAACATGTGAAGCACTTGAAAGGGGAAGGGGAAACGAAATGAAAGTTACTACTTCAAATCTTATTTGAATGATTTCATCTACACGGAAGAGTCAAAGAAACTGTTACACCTGCCTAATATCGTGTAGGGCTACCGCGAGCACGGAGGAGTGCTGCAGCGCGATGTGGCATAGACTCTACTAATGTCTGACGTAGTGCTGGAGGGAATTGACACCAGCAGGGCTGTCAAAAGGAGTGGATATCTCTTCCGAACAGGACGTTGCAAAGCATCCCAGATATTGTGAATAATGTTCATGTCTGGGGAGTTCGGAGACCAGCGGAAGTGTTCAGATGGTTCAAATGGCTCTAAGCACTATGGGACTTGACATCTAAGGTCATCAGTCCCATAGACTTAGAACTACTTAGACCTAACTATCCTAAGGACATCACACACATCCTTGCCCGAGGCAGCATTCGAACGTGCGACCGTAGCAGCAGCGCAGTTCCAGACTGAAGTGCCTAGAACCACTCGGCCACAGCGGTCGGCTGCGGAAGTATTTAAACTCAGAAGAGTGTTCCTTCAGTCACTCTGTAGCAATTCTGGACGTATGAGGTGTCGCATTGTCCTGCTGAAATTTCCCAAGGAAATTAATAGTTGAAATGCACAATGGATGGAATGCACGATGGATGTGAACGGATGCAACTGATCAGAAAGGATGCTTACGTACGTGTCACGTGTCAGAGTCATACTGAGATGTATCAGGGGTCTCATATCACTCCAACTCCACACGCCCCACACCATTACAGAGCCTCCACCAGCCTGCAGAGTCCCCTGCTGACATGCAGGTTCCATGTATTCATGAGGTTGTCTGCACGTTCATCCACTCGATACAATTTGAAACGAGACTCGTCCAACCAGACAACATGTTTGCAGTCATCAACACTCCAATGCCAACGTTGACGGGCCGAGGCGAGATTTGTGTCATGCAGTCATCAAGGGTTCACGAGTGGGCCTTCCGCTCCGACAGCCAGTTCGATTATGATACGTGGAATGCTTCGCTCGCTGACATTTGTTGATGACCCAGCACAGAAATCTGCAGCAATTTGCGGAAGGGTTGCACTTCTGTCACGTTGAACGATTCTCTTCAGTCGTCGTTCGTCCCGTTCTTGCACGATCCTATTCTTCCCGCAGCGACGTCGCAGATTTTTACCGGATTCCTGATATTGGCGGTACATCACATTCAAGCTCAAATTTGGATAACCTGCCATTGTAGGAGCAGTAACCGATCTAACAACTGCGCTAGATACTTCTTGTCTTATATAGGCATTGCCGACGACAGCGTCATATTCTGCCTGTTCACAAATCTCCGTATTTCAATAGGCATGCCTACACCAGTTTCTTTGGTGCTTCAGTGTATTACGCAAACCGGCTTGCCGCAGTAGTAACACCGGTTCCCGTCAGAGCACCGAAGTTAGACGCTGTCGGGCTGAGCTAGCACTTGGATGGGCGACCATCCGGTCTGCCGAGCGCTGTTGCAAGCGGGGTGCACTCAGCCCTTGTGAGGCAAACTGAGGAGCTACTTGATTGAGAAGTTGCGGCTCCGGTGTCGGAAACTGACATACGGCCGGGAGAGCGGTGTGCTGACCACATGCCCCTCCATATCCGCATCCAGGGACGCCTGTGGGCTGGGGATGACAAGGCGGCAGGTCAGTACCATAGGGCCTTCATGGCCGGTTCGGGAGGAGTTTAGTTTAGTTTCAATGTATCATGAACAGAGAAGAGGGCACTGTAACACAAATTATCTGTATATCTCTGCGCCTCTCATCGACATTGAAGGATAGGGTGGGTATCATAAAAACTTTGTTTCTTCTCCTCAGGCACGCCGGCACACCTATTGTAACTGGTCCTTGATGTTGCGGATACTGCCGCTGGCACAGAGTTGGTATTCGACCTGATACCACACACGTTCCATCGGAAACAGCTCTAGGGAACCTGTTGGCCGTGTTTATACCTAATTATTACGCACACAGATCGTAGAGACACGTGCCAAGAGATGACTGCCTTGTCCTTTTGAAACGATACCGTCGGATGAGACTTTAGGACGCAGGATATCTGTGAAGTACTCTTGTTGCATCAGAGTTCCTTCAATCACTACAAGCCGTGATCTGAAGTCGTACGTAATGGAACCCACACCATGGCGCCTGGTGTAGCACTGCTGTGCTCCAACAAAGAAAATTGGAGGGAGTGGACCTCTCTCCAGGCAGCCGCCACACTCGCAGACGATTGTCACAGGCAGTTCACGTTTTCTGGCCATGGTGCCACTCGCAAAGCAGGAGTTTTTGTGGTGGAGTTAATGGCAGCATACACTTGACACGGTGATACCCTAGTCCAGCTTCTGATTGCCTCTAGCTAGTGGTGCAGGAAGACACAGAATGCTGCACGTAGTGGCTTATTTGTTCTCTGATCGCAGGTGCGGATCCGTAGATTTTACAAATGGTCTGGTGATCGACACGGCGATCCTCTCTCATAGTTGTCAGACGTGGTGGACCCCTGCCTTGACGTCTGGTATGCCTGCCTTCAAGTTTCCATGCAGTCTTGCATCACACTAATGTCACATCAGAGAACCTCGCAGCTGTAGATACACGGGCGGTGTGGCCGAGCGGTTCTAGGCCCTTCAGTCTGGAATCGCGCGACCCCTACGTTCGCAGGTTCGTATCCGGCCTCGGGCATGGATGTGTGTGATGTCCTTAGGTTAGTTAGGTTTATGTAGTTCTAAGTTCTAGGGGAATGATGACCTCTGATGTTAAGTCGCATAGTACTCAGAGCCATTTGATGTCTAGATACTGTTCGAATCGACTAGCTGGCCAAATGTAGACACCCAATGTGTAGAGTCTTATACTGTAAGGAAACAAGGGATCTTTTTATAAGTGGCTGGTATCCTCTTTCTACAACAAAAATGCACACTTGGATTAATATGGTTCTTTATTGGCATGAACTTGAAGTATTCAGTTACCTTGTACAGAGTCCATGTGCTGTAGTACAGTCTCATTAGTAATAGTCCTCTTGCAGATAGTATCGGTTATTTTGCGATAGTCACAATTCTGGTTGCTATGTACTATCGCAGCCTGTGACGTGAAGTGAGCCCATACTGCAACTAACTGACAGATGCCAAACTGGGGTGTAAGTTAGTGAGACCCTACAGTCAACAACGACGGCCTAAATACTTGCTGTGGAGACGGCGTGATAGGTGCACTTGATCCAATGCTTACTATCGATCTTCGTGCTACATCTTTGCCGACTGGTGTGCTGGCACAGCTTACGCCAGCACACAATGAAATTCCTTTCAAACTCTGTCAGATGGTACAATGCTGTGTCACAGAAGGACACAGAGCTCTGGGTCCCTCGCAGTGACCACCCAACATCTAACGCTGTACATGCTATACCATATCAGGCCTGGTAACAACATCACACACTTACAAAACTCAGGTACCCTTCTGGTAGTTCTAACTGTCACAGATAATTGCATCTCTAATCATTTACCTTCCCAACGATGATGTGTACATGCAGAAAGTAACTTTGTCTCCTAACCATGTCTTCCGGGTGCTTTACTTTTTCTGTGAGGAGGCTATGAGTGTTGTACAACTTCACAATGACGTATCGAATGACTGTGCATTCATATTTAAGTATAACTGAAGTCGAGAATTGTGGATGGTGTTGGTAGTACTATAAAGCCATAGCTATCGTTAAAATTTGCCGTTTTCTTTTCGGGACACCATGTATATCGACTGAATATGGCGTATACTGTTTAAGTCGGATATTGGACTATTTATTACATGTGTACTTGTAGATATCAACAACTCACGGTACTGCTTAAAATCACCACTCCACAATTATGAGAACAACAAGGGACTGTAGGATGTTTCTTCGAGTGTGGAGGAACGCTATTACCTATAGACAGTGAACCAACTATACACTGGTGGAGTCATGTAGATTGCACAAATAAACAGGCTACCAGGCGTAACACAAAGAGAATCTGAAGCCGGCATTCTCTAATTATCTCATAACACAGCGCCGAATTTATACATTTCCGCAGAGACGCGCCTTCTTGGAAAAAGAGTAGCTAGCAGATTTGCACAACAGTCTAAGTATCTTTTTTCCGATCAGATTCAAAGATAGTGACTGGCAGGAGAACTCAGTCAATTTTTCTTGCTATAAATGTGCCTTTCGATGATGAGTTTACTTACGCTTAACTGAGACCGTACAAGGAAACAAGCACCCATAACCACATATATGTTGTGTACATCAAACATTACCTTCTGGGTCGGCACCGCAGCTTCAATTAAGTTGAAAGACATTATTCGACCAGGCCGAATTTATAAATTAGTTTATTTGCAATACTAGCTTCAAGCACGGCCCAGTCTCACGTATGCTCAACAACAGCACAACACACCATGATAAAAAAGAGCTATGCTGTGAAAGCCACGCGACAACACTGTAGGTAGCGTTACAGAAACATAGTATTTACCTGTATAAACAAATGAGGATGCACCATCCTTGTCTCCTAAAAAAATGGCGTGCATCAAATATTTGTACATAGCATGATCGTCAACGTTCATCATCTAAATGGTGCGCTATATGGATACGAGAACCATAGCATCACCGTAATATTAAAACGCCGCATCTAACCAGAAGCATCAAGAAGACAAACCATGCAATTCGTTACTATAATACACTCTTGTACCCAGTTTTTCATGGATCTGACACACGTGTAAGACTGTAGGCGGCAAAACAGTAACTGTCAGTCAGAGAGTAAAAATGCGGAAGATGATCTTGCAATACCATCGACACGGTTTTGGAATGCGTCTTTGTGGTACACTAACATACTTACCGTATTTACATCTGTACATAGGCACAGGTAAAGAAAACTTTTTGTACAGTTCTCAAGACGTAACTCATGGACAGAACATGAAAATTTTTGTCCTATATAGGATGCGTAAAAGGAATGGTCATTCGAAACCAAAACTTCAAGTAAAAATTTGCTCTAAATGCATACTTTAAGAGCTATGACACTTGTTCAGCAGAAAAGATGTGTTCCACTGTTGCAAATATGAAGTCCTCATAGCTCTTAAGGTATGCACTTTATAGAGACCTTTTGCTCGATATTTTTTTCATTTCCTCGTCCATACTACGACATCTTTAAATACGGTAAGCAAAGAGCTTGCAGCAGAAGAGATTTGTTTGGCCGTATCAAAGATAACGAACTGCACATAGCTAATAAGGTATGCATTTTAGAGCCTATGTATACCAGACTTAGTGCTTCGAATGATCGTTCTTGTCACATTCCTAAATATTACCCATTCCTCTATGGGCACCCTGTATGTTCGTTAGAGTTTCAGTAACCTACACGTAAAGTATCAAATCTCAAAACAAATATCTCAGTAACTAAATGAAGTATGAGTGGATTTGTCTTTAGTTTCAATGAAAATATTTATAATAACATTTAAAGAAACCACATAACAACACAGAGCATCACTGCGTGGGGGACACATAACAGAAACTGGGTAAGAGGTTGGCAGTTAAAATACGCAACTGGAAAGAACGTAGGGAATGAGATATAATTCTGATAACATAATACGGTCGTGCATGTTACTGAGGTTAGAGTGTTAAGTTCTTAAATACACATTATGCAAAAAAAAGACAACATTCCCAAGTATGAGAAAATTAGCAGAGCAGAAGCACATGAAATAATTCCGCTAAGGATTAGAACAGTACTTCAATTACTTTAGTTTTTAGAGGAGTCTCATTCACAATCTGAAGAGCTTGCAATGAGTAGTTGCCGCTCTGGTAGATTGTGTGAATTACTATGTGCAACACGTTTAATGGATCATATTTTCGAAACCCCGTCATTGTTTCCCATCGTGATATAGAAGTTTGAAATTTGGCTCAAAGCTGCCTAAAACATTCGTCTGGAATGGTACAAAAGCGCTGTGAGGTAACACTCTGACTGGGTGACACTTCAAACAGCAAAGTTATAACTCATGCATTGGCAATTCTGCCCAACACCATCTGCCGTGTCACATGAGGGAAGGTCATCGCAGCACCTGTTAGCCACATTTCACAGCTTCTTTCCACGCCTACGTGGTGTGGATCAGAATCGCGACTCCCACGAGATCTCCTTAGGTTGGCCGAGAAAACATTTCAGGTACACCACTGCTTAGAATCGGCACGAAAATGCCTCAGGGGGTGAGCTAAAGCACGTCAAAAGAAAGTATCCCTTACTTTGGGACGTTTATTCGGACACTATTCACAGTCGAAAACGACTGTTCGTAATGCGATGAGCAACGGGTTAACGTTCTTGACAATCTTTTACACTGCTGACAACCCCTAGACGCTTGAATCCTTCTGTAAGGACATCGTCTGAACATGATCGGAAGCAGGAATGGTGTTTACGCTTTTTCAGGCGTGCTGTATGCGTCCTCCCGCGACGTGATCACGTGTGTGGATGTGGGGTGGGTGGTGCAAGTACGACATTGACACATGTATGAATAGAACTGTCTGTGGTCCCTCTAAAACCAGCCAGTTCGGCAACAGCGTCGGTGACACTCGCAGGCATTTGTTAAGGGCTAAAAATGTCTGTATACAGTATCTTCAGAAGCTTTTGGATTTACATTCCGTTGGTGGAGTCCCCGCTTCTCAATGCGTGCCATAACTAATTTCCTACTAGAGTTCATGGGAGACTCCCCATGGTAACTCCACTACGTTCGAGGCTGTAATAAATTGCTGGCTAAAAAAGCTGTATATATTTAATCAAAAACAAAAGAACACTTTATTGTTAGTAAAATATGCAAACTAATAATGCGAGCACTGATGATCATGCAAATTACGGCACAAGGCATGAAGTTCGTGAGACCTTCACACCAAATTGTCTAGAGTTTATCTACATCACTATATTAAGAAAAGACGTAGTTTAACGTTGTTAACAAAAATATCGGGAAATTATTGACCGATTTACTTGTAATTTTTACACGATACTCTAACAAACGCCGGATGGATACCTGCTACACTTTATGTACGAGGGTTGTCCAGAAAGTAAGTTCCGATCGCTGGCGAAGTGGAAACCACTGGGAAAATCCGGTAAAGCTTAGCACAGATGTGTTGGGCAGTGTCTCTAGTATGCCCGTCGATCGTGTCGCGTGGTTCTTTTCAGTTTTGAGTGCACAGTGAGCACGTAAAGATGCGTAGGGAATAGCGTCTCCCGCCAAGTATGAGGGCCTGGTTAGAGATTTCGCCTGCGTCATGCAGCCCACATAACACAACTGTCGAGCAGTTCCTTCTTCATGCCAATTTTCGGGCCGCACACTGCAGGGGCAATGAAGATTCTCCTGCAGCTTTTACAATTGGAGGTGTTTGATCACCGACAATATAGTCCATAGTTGGCGCCCCCTGAGTCTCATCTCTGCTCACAAGAATCGCTGGCTATGAGGTCAACATTTTTCCACAGACAACGAGCTGCTGACCAGTGCAGATAACTGGCCGAAAGCACAGGCGCTGCTTCTATGACGGGGATATTGGAAAGTTGATACAACATTGCGACAAAACTCGAAGTTGGAGCGGCTACTATGTAGAGAAGGAGGTGGAAGGTGTACCTAGCTGTTGTAAATAAAACGTTTCTGGTTTTCACTGTGGTTTCCATTTCGCGACCGATCGGAACTTACTTTCTGGGAAACTGTGGTGTATATATACACCATAATTAGAAAAAATGTCGGAAAGTTATTGACCTGTTTATTTCAAACTTTAACTTAATATTCTAATAAATCATCGGATGGACATACGCTGTATTAGGATATATTTATTTATAATATACAAATATGTATGTAGCCTATAAGGGGAAATGTTGTTACCAAAAATCTTGAGAGTTCTCGACATATTTACGTCATATGTTTTCACCATACTGTAATGAGCATTTAGACGACATAGGCTACACTTTTTAATAGTTGTATATACATGTAATAGAGATAAAAGGGAAGCATTGTCGCGAAAAATCTTTTGCTAAGATTTTGACCAATTCTAATAGACATATACCATATTCTAATACACAATCAGACGGACCTGGGCTACACGTTTTTTAAACAACAATGTACAGGTTTTCTGTTAAAACCTACTCTGATAAAAAAAAGTTCTTTGCTGTACTCTGCTGTGAAAATGGCCAGTTTTATTTCCTTTATCAGATTGAGGCAAATTATTTTTCCCATATATATATATATATATATATATATATATATATATATATATATATATATATATATATAGAATTGTGTACATAACAATATGTGATTTTGTTTTCTTCCTCGCAGTCAGTTTTTAACAGGAAAGTTGTTTACATGGCTTATCGGCTTATTATTAGTATAGTAGGACTACAATGCGATAAGGATTTACAATAACAATAAACGAGGCTCAAGATGCGAGAGTGGAGGAAAGAGGAGAAGGACACATACCTTTCCTTGGGAGACACCGTCGTCAGTGTGCAGCACTTTTCACGTCTTATTTCTTCTGCTGTGTCACTGACAAAAGGTGTAAGAGTTACTTCAGTAGCGTTAATTAAATCAGTGAACTTACTCAGCTGTCGCTCATGTCTCCTTTGATTCATGTTTGATATTATTTAGAAGATGTGAGAGTCATATGATTATTTTTCTTGCCTCTATAAGAAATCTCGGCCTTCCTAACATCCTATGTCCTGTTTGAGAATTGTGATTTGTAAATGTTTGTCCCACTCTCTGTCACAAAATTCCTCCGCCATATTTACCAACAGAGGACTAGTTCGCGATGTCCATGCCCACTGACGAATAATAGTCATTCATAAAACTGGTTCCGTTGCATACAAATAAAAACCAGCATCGGTACATTCATAATGAACTATCTACCGAAGACAAATAGACTGACTCCGACATTTATAAAACTGACTGCGTGTGCTATGAAGCTTCATATGTGGACCAGACTGTGGGGAAATTTCTAACTAGATTAAGTAAAAATTTACTTAACAGGAAAGTACAGATTAACGCATTCGGCTTTTGCGGAGCACTTGAAATCTAGTGGCTCGGCCACCGACGTTTAAGAATTTACATTTACTCCATACCTCCCGCAGAGGGGAAAAGCTAAATCTTTTAGAGGAAATGGATACCCTTAAACATTCCGATGCAGAAGAAGATAGATTATTGATGATCAATTGGTTGGTGGAAACCATTTTTATTATGATATTGTGATACTCATTACACTAACACGTAATAATTCTTTGTCGTGAATGTGATACTTCCTTATTCTTTCCTTTATCTTCTAAGAGTTCTTTCTTATTTTTAATCTTCTGACTTGTTATGTTTTACTACCATTTTATGTTTTATTGCTAGGCAAGTTTTAGCAATTTCATATTTTATAGAGGTCATTTTGCAGCTGCCATCTCGTATTTTTTAATTATTTTATGGCTATGTGCACTGACTTAATTTAATAATTTTACGGTTTACTTAGTTCATTGTTTTCCGCATATGTAATTTAGTTGAGGAACCACTTTTCTGGAGTACGTTGGTTAACCAACGCCATCTACCCTTAATGTAGGTTACTACTGTTGTATAATCTTGGCTTTACAGCTCTATGTTTTTGCGGCCGGCTGCGAGGTCTGTCGTATTTTGTGTTCCCGAGCTTATATTTACATTTCGTCCGCTGTACTAAACGCTTCGTACTGTGTATGCCGGAAGGTGGTTGACTCCGTATTGTGTGAACTCATTTAATTTTTTTTCTTGGTCTGCCGTAGTTACGCCTTCCAGTAGATATTGTAGGCATTCATTGTTCCCGGTTTCAGGCTCCTAATGCTTTTATTTACCTAGTGACGATAGGACGTTTCCTTATAATTTTTATCTAAATGCCGTAGGATGGGATTAAAGAATGGATGTTGACTCAGCGCATTACCTTTTACGTAAGTTCAGGGCTGTTGTTAGTCGTAGATAAGGCTACAAGCCCTGAACTTTGCCTCATACTAGCAGTATCCAATAGCTTTTAATGTGGCTAAGCCTCACAGGTTAAAATGAAGATCCCACAAGAGGACGAAACGCGTCATTGCCAATAAGCAGATTAAAACGTTTGCAACCAAGATTGTCTTATTTCAAGAAATAGTTATTAGCAGTATTCTGTCTTCTACAATTACGTCGAAAGACTTGGTTCGCATTCCAACAGCTATGTTTTGCTTAACATTCTATCCTTCCTTGATTGGTTGCTGTACATTTTTCGTATCCTTTCGCCTCGCAGTTTTCAGTTAATGCCCACGCGCTCAGAAGCTGCTCCCAGTTCCAGCTCTCTTAGGGAAGTGCCAGAAAACCGTGGGCTGGGACCCCCCGCTGCTACACAAGTGCGTCGTTTGGCAGGCCTGCCGAACGAGCTCAGTTACTCAGGCCCCGGGGTTCTTCCGGCTCCCAGCTGTGGAGGGGGAAGCTGAGAGGGCAAGAGAGAGTGAGGAAGAGAGAGACAGAGAATTCGCTTACCTTGCTTCCGCCAAGAAAGTTTCCTCACTGGGTCTGAGGTCAGACCGCCGGAACTCAGGAGATGAGAACCAATGGCGTTAGCGACTTCAAGGTGCACACAGCAGTCGACGTTCACCTAGCCACTCCGCTCTAGGGCGAGTGTCCTCAGAAACTTCCGTTAATACTAACGAACGTAAAGCACAAGATCTGCAACAGCTGCTTCAGGCAGACCAGGCCCTACTGCGTTGAGAAATAGTTAGAGCTCTACTGATCACAATTCCGCTTCAGAAATGTTAACAAGTCGTTCTAGGGAGAAGTTACCGTTATGTAGGAAAACAAACGTTTTGCTTTCGGAACTAAATTCTCGTGCTTAACCTTATTTATTCCTCGGTGTTGCTGTCCACTAAAGGCGTCGGCTACCAATGAATTCTTCAATTGCTCTAGGACGTTTGCTATCCCTCTCCACCTTCTGTTCGCTTTGCATCAACTTCTGGGTCCTTAAATCTACATCTACAAATCAAGAATAATAATAAGAAGAGAAAAACTTTTCTCAGGTTCTTATTAATTTTAGTTATCTCTAGAGCTCTTCTACATTTCTCTCCTTCCTGGTAATATTTGCGTAATATACTCTGGCCATCAAATTTTAGCTTCATTTGATGAGGATTGGTGTTGAAACAGCAACCAACCAACTTGTGGCTGGTAGCTATTTCAGTTACAAACATCACAATGGTGGAAGCACGATTGTCAAAAAGTCAGTTTTCGACAAAACAAGTATTACTTTAACATATACATGTATCCCTCGTTTTTCACTCAGGTAGTCCAGTTTTTCATTCCCTCTACACTTCCATGATTTTTATGTTGCCACAATGTTCATCTTCACTTCCCTCATTGCTTTCTCCAAGCTCATATAAAAATAGTGATGTTCTTAAAATTTTCATCTATTGAATCCTTTGCTACATAGCAACGGAGGCGATCGAATGAGATCGGTAATTCCCCACCACGCACCCGGTCAGTATCAGACCGGCTGCAATTAACATATGCACCAGCATTCATACAAAGCACTGCGCAACGAACTAAAATGAAATTAAATATTTAAATAACCTAACTAGACTTCAAGATTATGCGAAATCATACCAATGTTACATATTTTGGGTTTCAACATGTTCCGCCGGCTTCTGTGGCCGAGCGGTTCTAGGCACTTCAGTCCGGAACCGCGCGACCGCTACGGTCCCAGGTTCGAATCCTGCCTCGGGCATGGATGTGTGTGATGTCGTTAGGTTAGTTAGGTTTAAGTAGTTCTAAATCTAGGGGACTGATGACCTCAGATGTAAAGTCCCATAGTGCTTAGAGCCATTTGAACCACTTCAACATGATCCGCTCGTAGCGTAGCAAATTATTGGGAGATTCCTTACACCTTACAGTGAAATGAACGATCTTACACTGTCTGCTGCTATGTATCCATGATCAGACCAGCTTTTTTCCTCATAACACCATACATATCGCTGGCCACTGGGGAAAGCTGCCTTCCCTACCGCTTGCTTACGATACGTGAATGGAAAGAAATAGATTACGCTATACAAAATACTGCAACCAGATACAAGTTTTCTAGAAATGATTTTACTATATCACTACTGGTTTCCTTCAAGCCTGAGCCCATCGTCACATGGTAGCTTTGAATTCTTGCAAGTTTGAAATCTGTGTCGTAAAATATAACAAAATTTTTAAATTTCCGTCCTAAAATTTAGCAAAGTTTTTGCGATCACGTAGTTTTCCATTTATATACGCTCTATACATTGTACTTACTTTCTGGATAGCCCTCTTTTACATATTATAAGACAGAGGTTGGATTTTCTTTTACAATCCCAAGTACAAACGAACTGGACTAAAAACAAGATGGCGGGTTTATTTGTTTACCTCGGCTGTTCATCTGATGCTCTGTCAACTTTTCTGGTGTTATGAAACTGAACTGGACTGTAATGTATTCATCTATAGTATCGCCTGACACTCTAAATAAAGAGATCAGTTCATATAATTTTTTATTACTTTTTCTTGCTTTCATTGCTAGTATATGCTGACGAAAAGTAACTATTTCCTAAACAATTATTTAATTGCGCTTTGTTCTATAAATGATGTTGGAGTGAGTGTACAGAGGACATACGTAAAGTGTGGATGTTTCATTTTACTGAGAACTGTGCAGAACAAATGCCTGAGAAAATTCTTGTGCAATCAGGAATCATGTGACGTATGTAATGTGTGTCTTAGTGTGCATGCTTTTATATAAAAAAGGAGAAGTTATCTACTGAATCTATTAGTAATTTGTTTCTGAGAATGAGGTAGGCTATGTTCTATCAAAATTAAATTTGGTTCCGTAAATGCAGAATTTCTTTTATAAATGGCGGTATATAACTATTATTGCGTGGCTTGGAAATTACTGCTATAAAAGAAGTGCTCGAGCTCAAGTGATTAGCTGCCTAAATCATGAGCCAACAGGAATTAAGCATTGCCCACACTTGTGTAGTTCTTTGTGCTACAGTTTTGTATCCATGGGAGTCGCTGACGCTTATTGTACAGATCAGTGTTAAACCGAGCTGTACAAGTTTCTACCACGACGATGATAATCTTGCATTTTGTCGGTTCTCGATTCGGGAATATAAAGCGAATTTAGTTTTGAATGATTTTGTCACTGTTTGGACATTTTGAGTGAATTAGTTGGGAAGTTATTTGCATGTGAATCTTCTTATCGTACTTCAGACACCGTGTGGCGTGTGTAGTGAACATTTCGAGACATAATGGGGAGAAATTATATTTAAGGAGCCCGCTGAACGACATGATACAACTAACGAATAACTGTGTGTCAGTGCCTGTATAGACGTGAAAATCGTTCGCATCGGTCTGATTGATTTCTGGCTGCTTTGTTACGCAGATTTTATATTAAAAACAGTAACTAATCTGCTCCAATAATACTTTGACATTATATGCGATCTTGTCAGCCATTTACAAGGTGTCTTGTAGGCAATAAAACCTAATAAGTTGAACTTTCAAAGATTTTCGAGCGAGTTATTTAGTATCCCGACCGCCCGAAATTTTACCAATTTTCAGGTGCTACCTCCAAGCTTGAGTTATGCTGCCTTTGGTTGGTAGATATTTAGTCGGTTTTTCTTGAACCCGGCTTGTGTCAGCTGAATCAGCAGATAACAACAATCCCATTGATATACGTGAACTGTTAGGTTGATAAGGACGAGCACTTATAACCCAAGTCGCCACATGCTGCTTGGCTTCCACAAATATCCAATTTTTGCTAAATTTCAAAAGTGCGAAATATTAAGGATAGAAAATTACAAATTTTGATTTTTCTACTGTTATACTGAAAAATATGTTATTAAGTAAAGACTGATTTTTGTACTAGAATTTTTTATCTCATGATAGATTAAGTGGCGTTTAGAAATAACATACAATGATACAATTACAGTACTATGGCTATTAGACGTAATGGCGGAGCTTTATCAAATTACAATATAATTATGTGTCTATGTGAAACAAGGTATCGTACAGGAGTCCAGATTCAGCAAAAGGATTTAATCTGTCACCAGAACAACGCACACTCCTTTGCGCAAAGGGTCTAGAAACTATCAACTAGTCTGTTGTCCAATACTTTTGCTCCCGCTCTTCCTTCGTGCAGGAGTAGTAACCCCGCAGAGTGTGCAGATGATTTGTAAAATTGACGATGTGGGAAGAGGTACTGGAGAGCTGAATGTGTTAGGTCGTGTCATGAGTGATAGCAGTACAGCTCCCTACTTGGCTCATAGCTTTAATTTTTAAACATGTTCACAATCACAATGAAACTTTTGCTGTTAGACATAAAACAGTCATTTACGTATGTAAAAATGGATACAATTCCCTCCGCTACAGCTGAACAATTTTCATAGAATTCTGCTCCTAGCCTATATAAGATATTAATATTCCATATACCAACTCCTGTATAGTTCGTGTAGCCAGCATAATATTACCGAGTAATAATCTCTTCTGACGCTCCTTTGTAAAGTTTTCAGTGGTAGGGAAATATCCACTGGTCGCGTTAGGGGCACAGTGCACGAACAGCTCAGTAGCATTGCAGCCAATTGACTGCCTCTCTGCCAACTGGATTTGTAATAATGGTTTTTTCTCTGACAGTGGAGGTTCCTCCTCGCCTCTATACGGCCCTTCAATAGCAACAGGTAAAAAAAGAATGGTAAGTAGGGAATGTAAAACGAATCAGATGGATATATGTGAGGCACTCTTTCTCTGGATCCACTGCTCAGATTTCTCCGGCGAGGCGGGACCTGGTAGAAACTAACCCAACACACCAAGGAGATATTCGTTAGGAGTTAATACATATCCTTGCATCCTGTCCGTCTTTATTCTCAGTGTTCTCTATATTTTGCTTCCTTCACCTTACCAGCCGCCAGTCTCACAAAATCCACACACCAACTTAAACAACTCTTTGGTTGCCAATGCCCTCAATAATTTTTGAAATTCTGCTGGAATGTTTTCTGTCCGATCTGCCTTACTTGATCTTTAGTCGTCCTAGGCACTTCTAAATTATGATTCTAATACCGAACCGCCTAGCACTTCCCTGTCGATTCCTGTTTTTTCTTCCATCAAGTTAGGACACAAGTCCTCCACTTCATAGAGGCTTTCAATGTTTCTCTCTCCCTATCCGCTCTCTCCTCAGCACTTAACTGTAGATTCCCCATTGTACTCAAAGTTATCGTCCATGCTTTTAATTTCGCCAAAGGTTTTTCTGACATTTTTGTATGCTGTGTCAGTCCTTCCGATAATAATTTCTTTTCCGATTTCTTCAAATGTTTCATGCAGCCAGTTGGCCTAGCTTCCATGCACTTTCTAAGTTTCATTCCTAAGTGACTTGTTATTTCGGACTCCTGAAATGCTTTCCGTGTACCTATGTTTACCTTACTAATAGTTCATGCATGCTCGTGGTCTCGCGGTAGCGTTCTCGCTTCCCGAGCACGGAGTCCCGGGTTCGATTCCCGGCGGGGTCAGGGATTTTTCCTGCCTCGAGATGACTGGGTGTTGTTGTGTCGTCTTCATCATTCATCCCCATCACGGTCGGAGGAAGGCAATGGCAAACCACCTCCACTAGGACCTTGCCTAGTAAAGCGGTGCGGATGTCCCGCGTCGTTCCCCTACGCTCTGTAAAGAAGCATGGGACATGATATTATGTTTACCTTTCCAATTTCAGTGATTGCTCTTTTTAGAGATGGTCATTCCTCTTCAACTGCCTTCTTTGTACCTATGTTTACGTTTCCAACTTCAGTGATTCCTCTTTTTAGAGTTGCTCATTCCTCTTCAACTGAATCGCCTACGGAGCTATTAACTATCGCTTATCTATAGACCCAGAGAACTTCAAGCGTATCTCTTCATTCCTTAGCACTTCGTATCTGGATTCTTTGTGCGTTGATTCTTCCTGACCAGTTTCTTAAACTTCAGAATACTCTTCGTAATTACTAAATTGTGATCTGTATCTACATCTGCTCATGGGTTGGTATTACAATCCATCTGTCTGCTTGACCATGATATAATCCAGCCGGAATCTTCCCGTGTCTCTAGATCTTTTCCATAAGTACCTCCTCGTCTTGTGGCCGTTGAACACTTCATACGCCATTAACATCTGAAACTTTAGTGCAGAACTCAGTTAATCTTTTTGCTTTATCATACGTACGACTAATCACATATTTTCCCATAACCCTTTCTTCTACTCCTAGCCCTAAAAACGCACATCAGTCCTCATCATTAGATTTTCATCTTACATTACAGAATTACCCGTTCAGTAGCATCAGACACTTTATCTTTTCATCTTCTGCTTACCACTTTGGCATATATACTTGACCAATCGTTGCTGGCTTGGGTTTTCTTTCACTGTGATGAGAACAACCCTATACTGAAGTATTCACTGTAGCACATTGTCTAAATCTACATACACATGGGTACCCTACATTTCATAATTGAGCGCCTGCCAGAGGGTTCAGCAAACCGCCTTCGGGCTATTTCTCATCCGTTCCACTCTTGAACAGCACGCGGGAAAAAAAACCAACACTTAAATGTTTCCTTGGGAGCTCTGACTTTTCTTATTTTATTACAATTTGAGTACAATGATCTCTTTCCCTATGTAGGTGGGCACGAAAAAATTATTTTTTCTATTGGAGGAGAAATTTGGTGATTCAAATTTCATGTCAAGGTCGTGCCAAAATGAAAACGGCCGTTGTTTTTGTGATTGCCAGTCTAATTCGCGTGTCTTATGCTTGCCACTCGCTCCACTTTTCATGATAATACAAAAGGACCTGGCCGTCTTTCGCCTTTTTCTATTTCCTCCGTCAATCATATCTATTGCGGATCCCACATCACGCAGCAGTACTCCAGAAGAGGACGTACAAGCGTAGTGTGGGCAGTCTCATTAGTAAACATCTTGCATCTTCGAAGCGTTCTGCCAATAAACCCCAGTCCTCGTTTCGCTTTCCTCCACAACATCATCTATGTACTCATTCCGATTTGAGTTATTCGTAATTGTAATCCGTATGTATTTAGCTGAATTTACTGCCTTTAAACTTGGACCCGACAGTTTATCCGAGAGCACCAATGCGTTGTTTTTTCTGGACTTGGACAGGCGCGCCGGTACCGGATCGAATCCACCGAGCGGATTAACGGTGTGCCAGCTAGCCTGGATGTGGTTTTTAGGTGGTTTCTAACATGCCACTAGGTGAATACCAGGCTGGTCCCTACGTTACGCCTCAGTTACACGACTCGCAAGCATTTGAAATATTTCGCACTATTTAATGGCTTATACTAGACTCAAACAGCTATGGTACACAAATTCCGTCCTGGTGGGTACAGGGTGGCGACAGGAAGGGCATCTGGCTACTCCTGACACTAACATCGCCAAATCCATAGTAACAAGGCCGACCCCGCGTTGAAGTGGGACAAAGGCCCAAAGAAAACGATGATGGTGATGACTGCCTTTAAATTTGTGTAGATTTATCGTGTAATGGGAGTTCCTTTACCTGTTCACGTGGACGACTTCGCACTCTTCATTATTTAGAGTCAGTAGCTACTTTTCGTACCATACAGATATCTTATGTAAATCGTTTTGCAGTTGGTCTGACCGCCTGTTGACGCTACGGGACTGTAAATGGCAGCATCATCTGCAAACAATTTAAAAGGACCGCTCAGATTGTCTCCTAAATCGTTTATGTAGATCACGAACAGCAGGTGGCCTACAACGCTTAGGGAACGCTAGATATCACTTCTGTTTTACTCGACAACATTCCATCGACTGCTACGAACTGTGATTTCTCTGGCAGAAAATCACGAAACCAATCATATAACGGAGACCATACTCCGTAGGTAGACAATTTGATTAGAAATCGATTATGAGGAACGTTGTCAAATGCCCTCCAGAAACCTAAAAATATGAAATCATTTTGACATCCAAAAGCCCACTGCAAATCGACGGTAGTGATATGGGTCTGTAATTCAGCGGCCTAATCCTATTTTCTATATTAGGCATTGATGTGACCTGTGCAGCTTTCCAGTTTTGGATACAGATCTTTCGTCGAGCGAACGGTTGTGTACGATAGCTAAATATGGAGCTATTGTGTCACCGTACTCTAGGAAGAACCTAAGTGATATCAGTTTGGAATAGAAGCCTTACTTTTATTAAGTGATTTAAGCTGCTTCGCAGCAACCAAGATATCTACTTCTAAGTCATCTGTAGTCAAGATATTGTACCTTGCCTCTATAAATGCGACAAGAAACTCTTTGGTTTTAGTGCCAGATTTCGAGATAGAGTTTCGTTGTGAAAGTTATTAAAAGCATCACGCACTGAAGTTCGCACTGCGTTTCGAGCTTCGGTAAATCATTGCCAACCTTGGAGATGTGCGTTCTTTTAAATTTGGCATACTTTTTTTATTCTTCCGCAACAATGTTCTGACCTTTTTGTATACCATGGGGTACCAGTACGGCGTCTTATTAATTTATTTGGTATATATCTGTCAATTGCCGTCAATACTATTTCTCTGAAGTTAAATCACATCTCGTCTACGCTTCCATAGTCATAGTGGGATTGCTGTGTCTCTCTAGGAAGGTGTCAAGAGAACATTTTTTCTGTTTTCTTAAGTAGATGTATTGTTTATCTATTTTTGGTGGAGTTAGATGTTACAGTATTCATTGTTGCTATAGAGACCTTTCGTTCGCCAACTCTTGTATATATCATGATGCTTCCCATTTTCTCAGGATTATTTCTTTTAAGAGGTCAAGTATGATTCTGAAACTTTCTACATTTTGAATGGACTTCTGAACTAATTGTTCAAAATAAGTTTCGAATGATTTCTGACGACGTTTTACGCCTTCAGCGACTTTAAACAGGTATTATCGCTAACATATCGAGGGTAGGTTGAATTCACCACCTACTGTAATCGTATGAGTGGGTACCTATTTGAAATGAGACTTAAATTTCCTTTGAACTTTTCAGACACTTTTATCATCGTGTAGGGGGGGGGGGGATGGATCGTCGGTGAAAGGAACTAGTTTTTACTCAAAGGAACTATCTACTTCAGTTTCACTGCAGGGTAAAGTATTTCTGACACCAAGAAACAGGTCAATGTCAAGTGTGTTTAATCTATCCTTTCTGACCACCAATAGATCGTTTGTACAAATTTCGGCAGAACGAATCTGTCTTCATCCAACTTTTAATACCTATAACAATTTGAGCATCAGTGCTTTCTATCAGTGCTTGCAGCCGTGGTTCTTTCCCAAAACAGTTACGACGATGTACAATACCGAATGTTAGTAGGTCTACCCTTGTCCTGTGTCTGCCCTGTATCCTTTTATACTGAAACCCTTTCTCTAGTTTCTCGAGACCCTCTAACCTAAAAAACGGCCCTATCCCCTCCACACAACCTCCACGTGCAGCTGCATCCTGTGTGTAGTGGACCCATGGGCGTACACAGAGTCGAGCAAGGTGGTGCATTTGCTCCACCCTCCAACTTAACTTGAACTTAAGAATCTGCATACAATACCTAAAAAATATTTATTTAACAAAATTCATAACAAGGAATTTATATGTTGACTTGCAACATACAAATTTACCTCGCAAATAATGCATTGTTGGTGATGCCCCACTCCGCACGTAGTCGCCACTGCTCCACGCGTGACTCGTAAGGGTCAAAATCTGAAGTGCAAACTACAAATTAACAGAGATCGGTTACCAGTGTTCCTCAAATTTTAGTGGTTTAGGTGTTCTTAATGCTCCTGGTTTTGACTGGATAGTGATATACCTATTCAGTTCGAAGTAATTTGAAATATATTGCAATAAGCAGTATACGTGGAGTAGATATAAGAAACTTTTTTAGCACAGCCAAAGGCACGTACATATTTATATTACCGTAATCGATATAGTGTTTTCATTACTTATGTAACATAACTTAAATTTAGTCTTTCGCTTTTCTGTGGTTTGAATTATTAAGAGGAATCTAGGTGGGAGGTATTATGCCTACTTACGAATGTTTGTAAGGAAGCCTGGGTAAACTGAACTAATCTGAGTTAAATTTCTATTTTCATTTTGTCAGCAATAATTTTTTGTCAGCAAAGAATATCTAATCGTGTTAATATTACAAACGCGAAATTTTATGATGATGGCAGTATGCCGAAAGAGTTTGATGAAACTTTAGAGTAATATAGCTTATACATCAGAATAAAACAAATGCTACATTTTACTGCGAGAAGAAGTCTAAAGGTGGCAGTTGTAAAATACAGGGAGCAAAAGGCTATTTACAATTTCTACAGAAACCAGAGGACAGTTATAAGAGTTGATGGACAGGAAAGGGAATCAGTGGTTGAGCAGGGAGTGAGACAGAGTTGTAGCCTATCCCCGATGTTATTCAATGTTATATTGAGCAAGCAGTAAAGGAAACAAAAGAAAAATTTGGAATAGGAACTGAAGTCCACGGAGAAGAAATAAAAACTTTGAGGTTGGTCGACGACATTGCAATTTTGTCAGAGACAGCAAAGGACCCGGAAGAGCAGTTGAACGGAATGTATGATGTCTTGAAAGTAGGATATTAGATGAACATCAACAAAAGCGAAACGAGGATAATGGAATGCAGTCGAATCAAATCAGGTGATGCTGAGGGAATTTGATTAGGAAATGAGACATATAAGTAGCAAATGAGTTTTGCTATTTGGACAGGAGAATAACTTATGGTGGCCCTGGTAGAGAGGATATAAAATGTAGACTGGCAATGGCAAGAAAAGCGTTTCAGGAGAATAGATATTTGTTAACGTCGAATATAGATTTTGTCGTTAAGAAGTATTTCCTGAAGGTATTTGTCTGTATTATAACCCTCTATGGAAGTGAAACGGGGACCATAAATAGTTTAGTTAAGAAGACGATAGAAGCTTCTGAAATGTCGTGCTACAGAAGAATACTGAAGATTAGATGGCTAGATCTCGTAACTAATGAGGAGGTACTGAATAAAATTGGGGAGTAGATAATTTTTTGGTGGAACCTGAACAAAAGAGGGGATCAGTTGTTAGGACACAAATGGCTCTGAGCACTATGGGACTCAACTGCTGTGGTCATAAGTCCCCTAGAACTTAGAACTACTTAAACCTAACTAACCTAAGGACAGCACACAACACCCAGCCATCACGAGGCAGAGAAAATCCCTGACCCCGCCGGGAATCGAACCCGGGAACCCGGGCGTGGGAAGCGAGAACGCTACCGCACGACCACGAGATGCGGGCCTGTTAGGACACATTCTGACACATCAAGGGATCACTAATTTAGTACTGGAGTGAAGCGTGTGGGATAAAAATCGAAGGGAGAGACCAAGAGATGAATACAGTAAGCAATTCAGAGGGATGTAGGTTTCAGTAGTTACTTGGAGATGAAGAGGCCTGTACAGGATAGAGTAGTATGGAGAGCTACATCAAACCAGTGATTGACGGAAAGAACGCACTTGTCCATAATATTTTGGCAGACGAGAGTAGTGACATATCAGGAAACGAGCAACTATTCATTGATGTTAGATTTTTTGGTGAGGAAAAGATGGACGTTTGTGAAGAGTTTCATGTCTTGTGGAATTGACTGTCATGGATGCGAAATCTATAGCCTCAGCCACCGACGATTTCATTGTTAACACAGGTGTGGGTCTCGAAAATTGCCTAGGACAAGAGTATGATGGGTGTTTGAATTTGTCAGGAAAGGATGGTGGTGTTCAGAAAATTATAAGAGAAATATAAGAAAGCGCTTTCGTTTCACTGCGCTAACCACAAACTACACATAGTTGTGCATGACGTAAACCACATACCAGTAATACGAATTGTAGTTTCTACAATAAAATAAATAATAAATTTCTTCCGAAAGTCGGCCCTTTGTTTAAAAGGCGTACCAAGTATCGTACATGCTCTGTGAAAACATATGACCCCATAAATATCAGATTATCAGTATTTTTAAAGGGAATTATGTCCAGGTGGTCCAGGCGCTTTCGACATTGTAAAAACACAGCAACAGTACAACCAGAAAATCTGCTTTTCAGTTTCGTTACGCCACTAAAAATTCTGAATTAATTGTTAGTGTTTTCCTTATAGCAAAACATGCTCCTCCGCTGCTACGAATAGTAAATTCTTTGCAGTCCAAAAGTATGGATATGATTCATAGTGCAAACGATATCAGGACACATTGAGGAAACACCCAGAAACTACCGATGTTCAAAGCGAGAACTTAATAGCCCAAGAGACACAATAGCTTGAGATTGATTTTAGAATGCCACGGATCTCAAATCGGCAGATACGTCGTGCAAGTACTACGGCACAGACTGCTAGCGAGTTTTGGAAGAGATATCTTCAACGACTTGGTACCTAGATTCTTTAATTATATTTCTGGCGCAACGTTTTTCCGAGGATAATTTACCTGTGTACTCATTGCTTACATTGCACCCTCAGGTAAAGCTTCAAACATCGTATAAAGACTTTTTGAGAAGAATAGACTCTTCTTGTAGTTATAGCAGTTTAAGGGGTTTTCTTGGCGAGACTGAACTGTGGTACAATATGTGCGAAGAAAAATTTGTGGCGCAGAGCAAACTGAAGGAAATGGAGATTGTTGCGCTAGTTAAAGAAACACAGCTGTTTTACCTAGCCATAAAAGAGGCGCTTCACATTTCACTTGCGCAGCGCTGCACAACAAGTATTATCGAAACACATTTCAATACATTAGGTAGAGTCAAGACTTGATAACGGTCGATATTGGCAGAAGACCGTCTTGTCGGTCTCTGTATGAAGAGTGTGCATAGAAAAAGGATTCTAGAAGCACAAAATAAAGTTGAAACTGAAATCCTAACAAGATTTTGCGAGAAACCTCGCAGGTTATAGTTGCAGTAAAATTAGTTAATAACTTAAATGAATAAATATTTTTTTATTCCTATTACTTACGCGTTTAGTTATTTTTGTGTTGCTAGGTACGCCCATGAGTGGACCCCTACTTTGCTATTCGTAAAGAGTCCTACTCCCATTGTATCATTTTCTGCTGCTGTTGCTACTACCCTACATTTGTCTTTTTGTGTCGTCTCGTTGTCACTGTAGGCTTTTACCATGGGGATCAGGGAGAGGATGTTGTTTGGTGGCCGGTATCCTCTTCAAAAATGGTTCAAATGGCTCTGTGCACTATGGGACTCAACATCTGAGCGCATCAGTCCCCGAGAACTTTGAACTGAATCGCCTAGGACCGCTCGGGCAGAGCCGCTGGGGTGTCCTCTTGTATAACACAAAGTGCCCACATATATTAACAGGGTTCAGGAAGCTACTTAAGATAGTCCAGGTGTTGTGGTTGAAGCTCTTCCGTGATAGTCCTCGTTAGCCTCACTGCTGGTGAAGTACAAGTCCTACTATCTACACTACTCTGGCCGCTGGGTACTGACTGATTCCGAGCTAGACGCTGAGCTAACTGCGACTGCAGCCCCCACTGGGCTGCGACTGATGACTCGACTCGTTGACTCACTGGATGACTGACTGGGCCCTCCGGTCTACGGTGGCGATCTAAATACTGGCAGACGAGAGGGCACTGGCGATGCATTTCTTGCTAGTCTGTCTTTGGACTCTCTCCTGATAGGCCCACTTGCTCCGGTGCCTACAGTCGATCTTATCGCAACCTTTTTGCCGACCAGAGAGCTAGCGACAGTTTATGCCAGAGCATTTCTGACTAGAAATCATTATCTTCTTGCCATTTCTCTTGATGGACCTCCACTGTATCTCGATTGGGCATTCGAATTTGGCTTGTGGCCCATTGATCGTAACTGGGCCAAATATCTCACGAAATAAGCGTCAAACGAAATAACTACAAAGACGAAACTTGTCTAACTTGAAGGGGGAAGCCAAATGGGGCTATGGTTGGCCCGCTTGATGGCGCTGCATACGACAACCAGATATCAACTGCGTTTTTTTAAAGAGGAACCCCCATTTTTATTACATATTCGTGTAGTACGTAAAGAAATATGAATGTTTTAGTTGGACCACGTTTTTCGCTTTGTGATAGATGGCGTTGTAATAGACACAAACATATGGCTCACAATTTTAGACCAACTGTTGGTAACAGATAGGTTTTTTAAAATTAAAATACAGGACGTAGGTACGTTTCAACACTTTGTTTCCATTGTTCCAATGTGATACATGTACCTTTGTGAACTTATCATTTCTGAGAACGCATGCTGTTACAGCGTGATTACCTGTAAATACCACATTAATGCAATAAATGCTGAAAACGATGTCCGTCAACCTCAATGGATTTGGCAATATGTGTAACGACAATCCTCTCAACAGCGAGCAGTTCGCCTTCCGTAATGTTCGCACATGGATTGACAATCGGCTGACGCATGTTGTCGGGCGTTGTCGGTGGATCATGATAGCAAATATCCTTCAACTTTCTCCACAGAAGGAAATCAGGTGGCGTCAGATCCGGTGAACATGCGGGCCATGGTATGGTGCTTCAACGACCAATCCACCTGTCATGAAATATGCTATTCAGTACCGCTTCAACCGTACGCGAGCTATGTACCAGACATCCATCATGTTGGAAGTACATCGCCATTCTGTCATGCAGTGAAACATCTTGTAGTAACATCCGTAGAGCATTACGTAGGAAATCAGCATACATTGCACCCTTTAGATTGCCATTGATAAAATGGATGCCAATTATCCTTCCTCCCATAGTGCCGCACCATAGATTAACCGCCGGCCGCGGTGGTCTCGCGGTTCTAGGCGCGCAGTCCGGAACCGTGCGACTGATACGGTCGCAGGTTCGAATCCTGCCTCGGGCATGGATGTGTGTGATGTCCTTAGGTTAGTTAGGTTTAAGTAGTTCTAAGTTCTAGGGGACTGATAACCACAGCAGTTGAGTCCCATAGTGCTCAGAGCCAGAGCCATAGATTAACCCGTCAAGGTCGCTGATGTTCCACTTGTCGCAGCCATCGTTGATTTTCCGTTGCCCAATAGTGCATATTATGCCGGTTCACGTTGGTGAATGACGCTTCGTCGCTAAACAGAACGCGTGCAAATAATCTGTCATCGTCCCGTATTTTCTCTTGTGCCAAGTGGCAGAACTGTACACGACGTTCAAAGTCGTCGCCATCCAATTCCTGGTGCATAGAAATATGGTACGGGTGCAATCGATGTTAATGCAACATTCTCAACACCGACGTTTTTGAGATTCCCGGTTCTCGCGCAATTTGTCTGCTACTGACGTGATTAGCCGCAACAGCAGCTAAAACACCTACTTGGGCATCATCATCATTTGTTGCAGGTCGTGGTTGACGTTTCTCATGTGGCTGAACACTTCCTGTTTCCTTAAATAACATAACTATCCGGTGAACGGTCCGGACACTTGGATGGTGTCGTCCAGGATACCGAGCAGCATAACAGCACACGAACATTGGGCATTTTGATCACAATAGCCATACATCAACACGATATCGACCTTTTCCGCTATTGGTAAACGGTCCATTTTAACATGGGTAATGTATCACGAAGCAAATACCGTCCACACTTGCGGAATGTTACGTGATACCACGCACTTATACGTTTGTGACTATTACAGTGCCATCTATCACAAAGTGAAAAAAAGTGGTCCAACTAAAACATTCATATTTCTTTACGTACTACACGAATAGGTGGTAAAACAGTGAGGGTTTCCTGTTTTAAAAAGAAGCAGTTGATATCCGTTTGACCTATGGCAGCACCATCTAGCGGGCCAACCGTAGCGCCATCTGGTTTCCCCCTTCAAGCTAGACGAGTTTCGTTCTTTGTAGTTTTTTCGTTTGATGCTTATTTCGTGAAATAATTGGCCTGGTCACTATCAATGGACCACCTTGTATATATATTTGTCCTGTCATGTAAGAATTTGAAGTAAGTTGGTCAACAAGCTTTCGAGGTTTTTGATTACAAAGTTAAACAACGACATTTACCAGCATAATAGTACAGATGCGCTGTCCCCGGTACTCTTCAACTGTGTTCTGGATAAAGTCATAGCAGAATGGAGAAAACTCACGCAAAAACATGGAATTGAGAAAGTCCAAATTGGAGGGAAGTGCTACAAAGCCATTGATACCAACTGTTTTTCCGTCGCTGACGATCTCGCCTGTTTTGCTTACACACAAAAAGACACAATAAAACAAACAGAATTACTTAAAGAAACTGCTGAAAAAGCAGGCTTGCAAATTTCATTTGAAAAGACAGAAATCATTACAAATATCAAAAATCCACCAAAGAAAATAACTACGAAATACGGGAAAATACAGGTATCTAAACAATTTAAATATCTTGGTGAACTAATTCAGCCTGTGGCAAAAGGTCATCCAGCCTGCAGGGCTAGAATACAAAAACTAGAGACAGCAACTCACTACTGCAGACAAATGTATTCAAAAAAATGTATATCCAAAAACATTAAACTCAGACACTACCAGACTGTCATTAGACCGCAGATACTATATGCATCAGAAACACTGGCAAATTTTACATACGCAGAACAGATAGAAAATCGTGAAAGAAGAATTGTGAGGACAATTCTTGGACACAGGAAAATAACAGATGATCAAGGCAAGCCTGTATACGGACTAAAAAGCAACAAAGAAGTGTGTACGAAGTGCAGCAAAATTACAGACGAAATTAGAAAAAGAAGATGCTCCTTTTATGCTCACATCATGAGGATGAACCCGAATAGGCTTACAAAACAAATATTTTCGTACATCGCAAATCTAAAAAATAAAAATTTATGGTTTCTCAACACAGAAAGAGATCTAAGAGAAATGGACATAGATCAGGAAACAATATTTAACAGAAACCTTTTTAGAAAAAAACTGAATTCATTCACGGGTTTCAGTGTGAAAATTAAGAAGACTTGTGGAACTAAATGGTCTGAAGAGAGAAAAGCCGCCTTCAGCGCAAGAATGAAAGAAGTGTGGACTGAGAGAAAGAAGACTTCCCAGAAGCGCAAGAAATAACCGTTTTCACGGTCTTTAACGGCCAAATTTGTATAATAATAAATAATAATAATAGTACAGACTGCAGAACAGTGGACATAAGAAAAATAATTTTCTTGTTTAGTAAGATTAATGAAATTGTATAGGGTATGTGACTGCATTGGCAATATGTAGAATTCTACAACGTTTTAGCCACTGTTGCAAATGGTCCTCTACATGGTGTTGAACTGAATTGTGAGTCAGCTGTACAACCTCAGAGAGGCTATTTGGAATAGTGGTCAAAACGTTCGAGAATTTTAAATATTGACAATGCAGTCGTATACTCTGAAGTATCTTAATGACAGTAATAACAGCTGTTGAAACCTACGCTTACATATAACAAGAGTTCAGGCCAGAAATGCTTTCGTTACTAAAATGTTGCAGAACTGCAGGTGCAAGAAAAAAGAAACAATTAATTAATTTCCTTGTATTGATAGAAAAATAATAAATGTTACATTGTTGTGTTTTATAAGGCGTACTGAAATTAGGTAACTGTTGTTCCAAACAGAACTGATTTAAGATCTATAGATGTAGAGCTTCATCCACTGTCCCTCCTAGGATTTTCGTGTCAGTTATCGCTAGCAATGATTGTAAATGTGAAAATGAGGAGTTTGAACAGAAGTGGAAGTCCGCAAAAAACTTTAAGCTACTGGGAGAGTCATTTCAAGGAATTCAGGTCAGCTGAAGGAAGGTAAAGCCGTACCATCCCCAATAGGGCCATATCTACTAAAACACTGTGTCCACATGTACTTAGATGTTAATGACAACTTTCCTATAAAATCCTTTACTGCAAAACAATCAATACTGGCGTTCCACCACTCTTTCAAATGGGTAACACGACATGTTTTTAAAGAGTCATTTGGGATACTGCTAGTCGATGTCAATATGGATGGATGGATCTCTGGCAGTGTAGTGCAGCTGAAACGTCCCCTTCGAAAAATTAATGAATTACTGTGCTGATAAATCTCTTACATTATTTGATTTTCAAACAGCTGAGGAAAACTGAACGTACCCAAACATTTCGCACTTTACCTATTCTGATCAACACTAAACTGACACACAATATTTTTTAGCGCAACGCAATCTGACTTTTAATAATCCCTACAAAAGAATGGCCCTGACTAACATTAACCTATACCTTTCACAAATCACTTACCTCACAAAAATCTTCGTTACTCGAACTACTGCAATACAGCGAGCGCCACTACTGCCAGCTAAATAAAAGATTCAAACTACTGAAGGCACTAACTACTGATAGGCATAGTTAGCAAATGAAAGATTTTGATAGAGAACAAACAATGTATTTACCTTAATTGTGTTCAAAAGTCATAATATATATAGCAGTTCATGACATCCAATCTTACAAATGTACTGTCTCTGATGGACACACGTCCAGATCATCAGTTCTCAAAATTCCGCCATCTCTCTCCCCACATCCACCACTGCTGGCGGTTCACCTCCAACTGCGCAACGCTACGCGCTGTTAACAGCCAACTGTCCACCGCTACAATAGCGACTATTGCAATAATGCCGACCAGCCTCAGACTGCACACAGCACAGCCAGTGATTTTCATATAGAGCGCTACGTGGCGTTACCAATAAAAAAAACCTAAACACACTACTTACATAGCCTCCACGCTCCCCACAAAAAAATTTACAAATTGTCTTGGGCACTGGCCAATACAGATTTGAAAAAATTTTTCATAATTACAATAACAAAGAAATCGAATCCACACACTTATTGATACAGTGTTGATCAAAAGCTAAAGTTTTCTCACAGTACATAAAGACAGTCCTGATCATCCATCATAGTAAAATTGCAGTTTTTTTTTTCTCAAAGTCTGAGCAGTAAAAGAAAATGCACACGGAAGTAGTGGATTTCCATGCAGTCTTGAAGAAGTAGTGTTGTCCTTCCAACGGAAAGACAGTGCTGACTCTTGACATGCAGAGCAGTAATGGGCCACAACGGAGCAAACCCACAGCAGAGTCAGTCGAATTTTGAAGAATATTGGTAGGTAAATCATCACAGAGCATACCTACTGTAGTCCTGGTAGAGAGTATGGTATTGGTGGTCCGCTGCATTCGCATCCTATGTACGTATGTCCAAAAGAACAGACACGACTCATTCATATAACTGATTTGCCTCGATAGACAATGGATCCACCACATTCAGTGCCGATACACAATTTTTTCTGATATCCTGCAGGGATCTCTCAGTAGCAAGCATGGAGGACATAGAAAGGAGCTGCAGATAGTTGGTGCAAGGAGGGAATGGCTCGGCTGAGAGGGGCGCCAAGATGGTCCCAGCAGTTGCAATAAGCACTGTGTCTGAGTGGTGTAGTGGTTAATGCAACTGCCAAGTAAGTGGGAGATCCTGAGCACGATTCTAGGGCCAGCACACATTTTCACTCGTCAACACAGATGCCACACACAGTCCTGATCACGCAGCTGATGTAAAAAATCCCTTCCCTTTTCATTCCTTTCTGCCCCCCCCCCCCTTCTCCCTCAGTTTACGAAATTCCTGCAGTACATTGATGAGATTAGCCTTCACATACAGATAAAAAAATGTGGTGGTGAGCTTTAATTTATAGTACATACAGATGAACAGAAACCCTCTTCATTCATAGTCTGTAATTAGTTAAAACTATATTAAAAATCCCTGCAGTAGTTCCTGAGATTACCCTTCAAATACAGACACAAAAATGGAGCAGGGGAGTTTATAATACGTATACACAGTGATCAAGCTTTTCAGCACTCTGTAGTTGACGCAGTTGCTTTACTACTCTTCTCATCAGATACCACTTTGTCTCTAGAAGAGATGTCACTCAAATGACAGATTTATGTGGCAGGTGAATTTATTTTATAATGTGCATAGAGTACTTGAACTAGCACTCTTAATCCTATTGCTAGTTTATAAACATGAATTCCTCACTTAAATGAAATTATCTTGCAATTAATAAGTGTAATCAACATTAACTAATTCACAAATGTGGTTCTTAACTATATGCATGATTGCATATGAGATATGTCAAATGGATATGAATAGCTAGATTCCATCGTCCCAGATATATTGAAACAGTAGGGTCAGTGTTATTAATATGACCGGATCTTCTGCTTCAAAATACTAAACTCAGGGCAGCAATTGCGAGAAGAGCAGACAGAGAAGCTCAATGACAATTGTGACTAGACGTGATATGCCAGTTGTACTTACTCCAGGTGAACTACATGATTGTCCCTGCTCTGATTGTGATAGAGATCTTTTGTCTAGACTTTTTGTGACATTATCAGGTCGTCCTCGATTTGTGAGAAAGTTGTACTGGATGCCCTGGGGAGGACTATATTTATTCTAATGGAATTACGAACAGTCCAACGAATTAAGACTTTATGATCCTAGAAAGATTTATGAAAAAATGTGCAGAAGAGACATTTATCATTCAACTTAATTGCATTTAAAAACAATAACTATTAATATGTATATTATTCTTCGCTCTGTATTAAAAATATTAAGAACTGTGAAAGAGTCGGACGATTTTATGTAAATACTTATCTGGTCATGATCTTGGATGAGGATGGACGTGAGAAGCATTGTAACTGTACTTCCGTTGAATTTTAGTTAAATATATGTGTTTATTTGCTCTTAAAACCTCCATTTAGGTATCTCTATCATCTCTCCGTCTTGGGGAACTAATAAGTTATTTTTTTTCAAAATATCACAACGCACAGTGCAGCACAAGCCTATGATTGATAGTTGTTGGCAAATTGCACTGCCCTATCGTTTCATATGAATACTGAAAATATTAAACCGCTTGGAGCCACGACAATAACTTATAAAGTTTGCGTTTGAATTACACTATTTAACTTCAGTGTCATTTCAATTTATTTCCAAGGAGCAATAGCAGTGTGAGTAGTCAAGCTTTCCCGGCGGATGTGTTGTAAACAGTCATCACGGTTTGCCTCCGGATAACGTTGTGCAAATACCACAATATTTCCTTGGAGCAACGGTCCGACAGATTCAAATGGCTCTGAGCACTATGGGAGTTAACATCGATGGTCAGCAGTCCCCTAGAACTTAGAACTACTTAAACCTAACTAACCTAAGGACATCACACAACACCCAGTCATCACGAGGCAGGGAAAATCCCTGACCCCGCCGGGAATCGAACCCGGGAACCCGGGCGTGGGAAGCGAGAACGCTACCGCACGACCGGTCCGACAGCTTCAGGTGGTTCAACCTTGCTGGTGCCTGGGTACGACTTATGGTATACGCACAAAGACGCCCCGTTTCCCAAACACGTGCGCGAAGAATGCGCAGGCGCAGAAATCATGCATGTGTAATAAATTGCTAATAGATGGTCACGTATTCTAACCCCCTCTGCCGAAAATCGCAGAGCGGCTCTCCTGCGCGTGCGCTGTACGCTGCGTTTGTCAACAGTGCGGCCAGACGTTACTCACATCGGCCGTACTAGGCCAGTGTTGTGACGGACCTGTTACCGAAGAATCTTGATTTTCGCTTCGTAATTTATTAGCAGCCGATGCATGGTTCTACGCTGTGCTCAGATGAAATCCCGCATCCCTGTTGATGAGATTATCGGCTGTACGGATATGTATTGCTTCCTTAATGACGCAATCCCAGAAAGATGATGCCGGGGATAATACTTCCGTCTTTTCATAAATCATACGATGTCCTATATTCAGACAGTATTCCACAATTGCCGACTTTTCCGGTTCACGAAGGCTTGTATGACGCTGATGTTCATCGCAGCGTTCTCGTACTGTGCGGCATGTCTGGCCTATATACGCTGCCCCACACTGACAAGGAATCTTGTACACACCACATTTCCTAAGGCCAAGGTCATCCTTAACCGAACCCAACAGGTTTCTCAGTTTTGCAGATAGTTGAAAAACACACTCAATTCCATATCTTCCGAGGACTCTTCCGGTCTAGCGGTTCTAGGCGCTCAGTCCGGAACCGCGCGACTGCTACGGTCGCAGGTTCGAATCCTGCCTCGGGCATGGATGTGTGTGATGTCCTTAGTTAGGTTTAAGTAGTTCTAAGTTCTAGGGGACTGATGTCCACAGATGCTCTCATAGTGCGCAGAGCCATTTGAACAAACTCTTCCGGTTCTTGACGACATGGCGCCAAAATACGGCAAAAAGGTCAAAGTGGTGATTGTCTTCGTATCTTCATTCTGCTCCATAGACTGAACTCTCTTGGGCCTGAACGCATTACGTGTCTGTGTCTCAGAATAACCGTTTTGTCGGAACACTGTCTTTAAATGTTGTATTTCACTCGACAGGCTTTCAGGATGAGATACCACAAGTGCTCTATGAACTAACGCGCACTGTGCAGGATGTGGGCAGCTTCTGACCTGCAGACATACATCTGTGTCCACTGGTTTGCGGTAAACGCTGTGTGCCAAGGTTCTGTCTGCTTTCCTTCGTACAAAAACATCAAGAAGGTTGTAGTTATCTTGGGACCTGAGTTTAAATTCAAGGCTACAAAACGCGTCGTCTTCCGCAATTCAGTAATTGGTCACTTAAAATCTGCTGTCGACAGAGCATATTGCATTTCAGATAAATCTCACGGCAGCCACTTCCAACACTGCTCCGTGTTATAAAAAAATGGTATCTGTGAACTGACCCGCCGTATGTGTGTGTCACGTATAACCCAGCGGTAGCCAGCAGCCAGTGGGGCAACACTGTAGTCGCCCGTGACGGACCTCAGCTATCAAGTAATTTTAATCGGACTATACATATTTGGGCCCTCCAGCCAAATACGGCTACAGATAAGACGAAGTGAAGGAAGATTATATGTAATGGCATCCTGGGGATACACGGAAAGGTGAATTTAGAGGGCTGCAGCCGATGACGAATACTGTTGTGTAGTGAAAAGACGCTCTCATTATGATATCGACACTGTATCTGTCCTCCCAGTATCTCTAAGAATGTTGTGCTTTCCCACAATGGCCTAGGAACGCTCCTCTGCCTCATTACTTGCCTGTTTAAAGTTCTCAAAATAAGCATATAAGTAAGAAAAGTGATTGTGATTAACTGTGTTTCTTTTAGCATTGAGCTTTTAAAACCAATTATGGTGTGTTATACTCACTACATATATCAAAAGGTGTATTTTATTTATGGGCTATCCTTTCTAAACACGTTTAATGTGGGTATGTTTTGTGTTTTGTCGAAATACACACCATTTTCACATGTTGTAACATTAAGAAGAAAAAAACGTCCTATTCATTAAATTTCTCTTTTTCCTCTTACATTTATAGCTCAAGATGTACTTTTTCTTTACATGACTAGATAGTTACATATATTATATGGTTAACGTTATATTGACACGGAGAATAGTCATTTTAGCGTTTCTATACTCCATTCGGTAAAAAACGTAACCCTTATAGGATCACATTGCTGTCTGTCTGTCCGATTGTTAGGATTCCTTTCCCTCAGGAATGGGTAGTATTGTCAACTTCAAACTTATGTCACTTACTAAGGTCAATGGTGCCTTGGCCCTGTGAAAAATATAGGCGAGTCAGTCAATGGAATCAAAATGTATGACCATTCATCTCACATATTTCTACACTCGGAAAGTCACTCATCGAAATGCATAGGACACTTCTCGTTCAGCTAAAATCATGAACTTTTACAAAAAGATGGGTTCACAGTACATGGAAAAATCTGAAAACTGTCATTTGGTGATTATATCACATAAAAAGTAAATTTTTGCCCATTATAGCCCATCTGCCTATCTAACTGCTAAAACCGCTTTTCTCAGAAAAGGGTATTGGTATGAAGATGGAATTTCGGGCTGGTACTAAGGTTTATGGTTCCTTGGCGCTGCAAAAAAGAAAAAAAAAATCTGCGTCAAAGCAATCATCAAAAAAACGGTTCAAATGGCTCTGAGCACTATGGGACTCAACTGCTGAGGTTATTAGTCCCCTAGAACTTAGAACTAGTTAAACCTAACTAACCTAAGGACATCACACACATCCATGCCCGAGGCAGGATTCGAACCTGCGACCGTAGCGGTCTCGCGGTTCCAGACTGCAGCGCCAGACCCGCGCGGCCACTTCGGCCGGCAAAGCAATCATCAGATACAGTCATTTACATCAACTACTAGCTGAGTACCTGGCATTGCCAGAGTTTGCGTTTATTCAATTAGCCCATCTCCTCTTTTGCCCCCTCTTTGTTCACGTCTTCCACCCTTCTCTCCCGTCTCTATCTGTCCGCCTCCTCCTGTCCATCTGCTGCACCTCCCTCTCTGCCAGTCTGCTCCTCCTAACTCCCATTGTCCCCCTTTTCCTTCCCCCTCTATCTGTATCGTTCTCCTCTTACTTCTCTTTGTCCTCGTCACTCCGCTTATCCCCTCTGTCCACATCCTCCTCCTCCTCTCTCTGTCCGTCTCCTTTTCCCTTTCTTTATTTATTTCCTCCTTCTACGGCAAGTTGAAGTGAGAGGGAGAGGAGGGGGGGGGGAAATACGTGCACATGATTAAACCCTTCCTTCAAAAATATTCCTCTCCTTCATACCTCCTCAATGTTACCACAAATGACGTGTCACTGATCTCATTTGCACTAACAATAAGTTGCAGTACTCTTGAGGTGCCTATGTGCTTCCACCACCCTGCATGCTTAAGTTCTAACAAATGTTCTCGAACCTGCCGTCTTTTATAGTTGTTGTCCCCTTCGCAGAAAACAGCACATAGGTCGTGAGTCCGTAATCTTCCGGTTGTAATAAGCTCTTAGCGAAGAACCGTTATCTTAGAAATAATTAACTTTCCAATCAGTTTGTTTAAACGGGAAGCCACTCGACTTTTATTAGGAGAAAACGAGAAAGTGCACAATTACATTCCACCTTACTGCATATTTCTGTAATTAGCATCTCAACTGTATGTTCAAATAACCATACATTGCTACTAAAGTCTTAACTAACAGCGACCGTGGCAGACAACAAGTCTGTCATCCGACACTGCCAATCGAGTTCTGATTTACACACTAAACATTGCTAACTAAATCATACCCAATACCGCGGCAGACAACATGTCTTCCTCCGACACTGCCAAACTAGCTCAGGTTAGACGCGATCTGAAGACCACAAAGTGCTTCGTCTGCATTTTAGTTCAGCAGTTGTTTATCATTGTGCTTGTTGTTAATACTTCTGAAATAACAGAATTATAGCACACTATTCAGAGATGCTTTAATTTAAAATGCAAGTATATACGCTATTTAGTTTGACTAATATTAATAACAGAAGATTATCATTTTGACGCGCAATTTCCGAACGCAGCAGCCAGTCTCGGAGGAGGACCGAAATTTAGGCGGTCTTTATCACGATACACGTACCGAACAAACCATCTGTCATCGATATCTCACACCACATTACGTCATGTTACAGCTTCTGCCTTCTCAACTGCTCTAAGAAGATCTTCTTGTACCTGTATATAATGTAAATTACACACCCAACTCCTTATCTCCTCCTCCACCCTCTCTCAGTCCATCTCATCCACCATTTCCCAGCTTCCATCCCCTTCTCATACCTTCATCTGTCCACCTCCCGCTCCCCCTATCTGTGTCCATCTACTCCCCTTTCTCTGATCATTTCCCACTGTCCTTCACTGTGTCCATCTCTCCATCTCCACCCTCATACCTATGTCCATATTCTGCTTTCCCTCTTTGTCTATCCATTTCATTGCCCCCCCCCCCCCTCCACTTCTGCCTCAATGATATCACTTCCACCCCAAGAAAAGGTCGCTGGTTCTTATACCCCACAGTACTCCTTTCCAGATATTAATAGTGTACCAAGTTTGGTTTAAATCGATCTAGGGACTTAGGAGGATATTTTTACCATGACTTGGCTACAACACGCACTTGTCACATATACACTATATGATCAAAAGTATCCGGACATTCCCCAAAATCATACGTTTTTCATAGTAGGTGCATCGTACTGCGACCTACTGCCAGGTAGTTGATATCAGCGACCTCACTAGTCATTAGACATCGTGAAAGAGCGGAGTGGGGTGGGGCGCTACGCGGAACTCACGGACTTCGAACGTGGTCAGGTGATTGGATGTCACTTGTGTCACACGTCTGTCCGCGAGATTTCCACCCTCCTAAACATCTCTAGGTCCACTCTTTCCGACGTGATAGTGAAGTGGAAACGTGAAGGGACACGTGCAGCACAAAAGCGTACAGGCCGACCTCGTCTATTGACTGACAAGAGACCGCCGACGGTTGGAGAGGGTCGTAATGTGTAATAGGCAGACATCTATCCAGACAATCACACATGAGTTCCAAACTGCATCAGCATCCACTGCAAGTACTACGACAGTTAAGTGGGAGGTGAGGAAACATGGATTTCATGGCTGATCATAAGCCACACATCACGCCGCTAAATGCCAAACGACGCCTCGCTTGACGTAAGGAGCGTAAATTTTGGAAGACTGAACAGTGGAAAAACGTTCTGTGGAGTGATGAATCACGGTAGATAGCGTGGCGATCCGATGACATGGTGTGGGTATTGCGAATGCCCGGTGAACGTAATCTGCCAGCAGTGTAGTGCCAACACTAAAATTCGGATGTGGTGGTGTCATGGTGTGGTCGTGTTTATCATGGAGGAGGCTTGCACCCCTTGTTGTTTTGCGTGGCACTATCACAGCACAGGCCTACACTGATGTTTTAAGTACCTTCTTGCTTTCGACTGTTGAAGAGCAATTCAGGGATGGCGATTGAATGTTGCAACACGATCGATCACCTGTTCATAATGCCCGGCCTTTGGCGGGGTGGTTACACAACAGTGACAATAACATCCCTGTAATGGACTGGCCTGCACAGAGTCCTGATCTGAATCCTATAAAACACCTTTGGGATGTTTTGGAACGCCGGCTTCGTATCAGACCTTATCAACTGACATCGATACCTCTCCTCAGTGCAGCACTCCGAGAAGAATGGGCTGCCATTCCCCAAGAAACCTTTCAGCACATAACTGAACGTATGCCTGCGAGAGTGGAAGCTGTAACTAAGGATAAGGGTGGGCCAACACCATTTTGAATTCCAGCATTACCGTTGGAGGGCGCCACGAAGTCAGTTTCAGCCAGGTGTCCGGATGCTTTTGATCACATAGTGTATTTCACATATGTTTAACATATTATACACATATTTGTACACCTGTATCTCTGGAAAATTTCGTCCTGTAGTTTCGTTTCCATGTAACTCAATTTCTACGAAGCCATATATCCTGAGTAATATGTTGTACAGTGATATAGTTTTGTGGGTACATATAGTGATTTATTTGAGTAATGCCTGCGAAAATTGTTGCCAATAGAATTAGTAGGAGAAATAATAAATTTAAGCGTCATATGTTGCGGCAGTTTTTTACGCATCTCGATGTTTATGACACCATATTTCCTGAACTGTGTGTCATACAAGGTTATAATTTTGTAGCTACGTTGGGAAAGCTATGTGATACTGTCTGCAAAATTTGTTGTGAACAAAGCTAGTAGCAGAAAAGTAATAATTTTAAGTGTCATACATGATGCATCAGTTTTACATCGTTCTTAGTGTATGTGACGTTATGTCCCTTGAACTATGTGTCATACCAAGGTATAATATGGCAGGTATATTCAGTGACACATGTGAATAAAGTCTGAAAAATGTGACATGAATACAATTGGTATTAAAGCAGTAATAAATTAAAACGTTATGCATGCTGTGGCAGTTTTACTGCTGGGACAGCAGTAAAGTTGCAAGTGATTAATATTTTTCCTTCCATTATTATGTGAGGGTTGTCAGCGAGAAAACGATCATTAAAGATTGAAATTATGTTTAAAGTTTGTTGTAACTCGCTACATGCACTCATTTTCGTATACCAGATGAGTGAAATCTGCGAAATCGCGTGTTGTAAGCTATACTATGTTTTCACCCTCACCTCGGCGCCCATGATAGGTACCTGTTTTTTTACTCCCACAGCCACAGCGATTCCTGCCAGACGGTAAGTGATATGTGTATCAACTTTGGTAAAAGTCGATCACGTGGTTTAAGAGGAGATGTGGAATATACCTATACACATAAAGTACATTAACTACGATTCGTCAGTTTTGATACAGCAACATGAAACACACGGACCCACAAATAAGGTGTGCGCTGTGTGGCAAAAACAACACAGCGGGTTACCAAGGTTGTGCGGTCCATAAACGACACACACAGCAGGCAAAGGGCGCAAAGGCCGCCCCCCCCCCCACACACACACACAAAGAAAACACCACTAACCCATCCAGACACACAAGAAACCAAAACATGACAACACACACGGACAAGGCCTGGGTAAAACCAAGGCCGAACACTCCAAGGGCGACTTAGGCGGAAGTTGTGTCTCCCCCGAGGAGCCACGAAAGCGAGGCCCAATCACCACAACAGCAGACACTATCACAAGAACAACATTGGGAAACACACGGCAACAACGACCAGGTCCACCATGACAGAGAAAGCTCTAGGGAACACCACACACACTCTCCCACCATGGACCATTTGTTAGGCGTAATGGTGCAGATCATGAACCTCGTCATGGAAATGATGAAGGAATTCAGGGAAGCCCAGAAGCAGAACACACAGATCCTCGTTGCCCTTCAGGCAACAGTCCAGCAGTCGCTCCCCTCTTCGACTTCCTCAGTAGTAACAAAACCCCATCATGAATACACAACCAAATATCCAAGGCCTGACAATGTGCGTCTTTAACGCAGGCGGCATTGTTAATCAAGAGGTCGAGTTCAGATAACTCATGAAGGAGTTCTCCATCGACATATGCATGATGGGGGAACCCCACCTAAAGCTGGGAATAAAAGCGACAGTCCCCAACTATGTTAGCTATCGCAAAGACAGGCCAACCCAAGGCGGAGCAGTGGCCATATACATATAAAGAGGAATCCCCCACCATCAGGTATTCTTACCAGCTACCAATAAAATCGAAGCAGTGGCGGTGGAAGTAACCACTGCCACCGCACCCCTAACAATTGTTGCAGTCTACCGACCCCCACATGCCAGATAGATGAGGGAGACATAGCTGCTCTAGGGAAAATTGAAGGCAAACTCGTAATAGGGGGAGACTTCAATGCCAAACACCCTGATTGGAATTCTAGAGTAACCTCCAGAGCAGGCGCCAAGCTGCAACAACTAGCGCGCACCCACCACTTCGAAACATGGGGTCCAGTCGAGCCCACACATTTTCCGAAAAACGGAAGCAGGCCCGATGTGTTAGACATAGCTCTCACTAGGAGGATCGCAGGATTTGTGGCTACAAGGACAATCAACAGAATGTCCTCCGACCACAACCCAGTGATTCTAGAGGTCGATGTGGGAGAATGGGTAGCACTCCCACGGTACCAGACGTCTTACAAACGTACAGACTGGGAGCGATACCAGGAAACTGTCGCCTCTGATATCGCTCGCGCTCCGCCACCTACTGCCGAAACAGTAGAACAAGCGCTACAAGACTTAACAGGCACCATCTCGCAGGCAGCGGAAGAGGCCACACCTCCACAAAGGGATGGCCCTCCACCGCAAATACAGCTCCCGGAACACTTGCTAGCTCAAATCCGACATAAGAACAGAGTGGCAAAAGAGTGGAAGATCACCAGAAATCAGGCCACCAGGAGGCTGCTCAATCGTCTACAGAGAGAACTGAAGGTAGCGCTCAATGATCACAGAAACCAGCAATGGCAAAACCACCTCACAGCTCTCAAAGTAGACGATCATACACTATGGCAAGCAACCAAACAGTTCACAAAAAGACGCGCTAGGATGCCGCCACTGCACGGCGAGCGGGGACTGGTCTACAGCCATGCTGGGAAGGCCAACGCCCTCGCCGACTCCTTCGAGAAGCAGTTTCAAGCGGCAGAACCCCAGGATGAAGAGCATGAAGAGGTATTCAGTCGTCAACTGGCTGTCTTCCTCAATGCTGAGGAGGACCCAGAGGACGAACCCATACTTCTTGCCCCCGAGGACGTGGCAAGAGTAATCAGGTCCCTCTCTACAAAAAAAGCGCCAGGGCACGATAGTGTCACAAACCAGTCAGTCAAAAAACTCCCACCCACAGCGATCACACACCTCGCGAACGTCCTCAACGAGATTACTCGTTTCCGCGAGTTCCCAGCTTGCTGGAAACATGCGGAAGTGGTCGTGATACACAAACCAGGAAAAGACTCTCTATTCCCGCAGCACTAGAGGCCGATTAGCCTCTTGCCAACTCTCAGCAAGATCTATGAGTGCCTCCTGCTAAGACCCATACAAGAACATATTACCAGAGAGCAAATTCTGCCGGATTTCCAATTTGGGTTCCAGCAGAACCACTCTGCCCCACAACAGATCATGAGAATGGTTGAAGCACCCACAGAGGGCTTCAACCACAGAGGCTACTGCGGGATAGTGCTACTAGACGTAGCCAAAGCCTTTGATTCAGTATGGCGTAGAGGGCTACTCTACAAGTTGTACACACAAGGGTTTCCTGGGAGAATAGTTCAGCTGATCAAGAGCTATCTCACGAATAGGACTTTCTCCGTCAAAGTAGAAACTGCCACCTCCACCAGAAGGCGTATTCGTGCTGGGGTGCCACAGGGATCGGTCCTGGGGCCCGTATTGTACAGTTTGTACACTGCGGACACTCCAACGGCCCCCCTGGTGCACACTGCGCAGTACGCATTCTACACGAGAAATGCGAACAAGGCTCTGGTCATTCGTAGGCTACAAAGGGTTTTAGACGACACACAAACCTGGGCCCATCGCTGGCGCATCACCATCAACTCTGAGAAGACGCAGGCAATGCTGATTACCCGCAGGCTCGGAAGGTGCAAACCTCCTCAACGTCCCCCCCCTCCACCTTCATCTAAATGGAACCCAACGCCCCTGGCGCAGAACCGCCAAGTACCTTGGCGTAACCTTGGACTCTCGTCTTACGTGGAAACCCCACATAGACGAGGTCCACAGGAAGGCCTGCGCCAGAATGTCCATCCTATGCCCTATCCTGAACTCAACCAGCTCCCTTCCCTGCCCAGTAGCAGTAAATGTGTACCAGGCCCTGATCCGGCCAGTAATGGAGTATGCGTGCACTGTCTGGGGATACGCGGCGGAGCAGCACCTGGACAAACTCCAGAGGCTTCAGAACCGCGCCCTCAGGAGGGCACTGCACTTACCTCTTGGATTCCCCACAGGCGACCTGCACGCCGCAGCCGAAATCCCACTCCTGAGAGAGCGTTTCCAGATTCTGGCAAGGGCCTTCTACGAGGGTTCTTCCAGATCCGGAAACGCACTCATCCACTCCCTAGGTCGGTATGACATGTCCCGCGATAAGCACAAGAGCCCTATGACGATCTTCGACGATTAAGTCGAAGAGAAAATCCCAATACCCAATCCCTAATCCTGTTCCTTCCCATATAACACCAATCATCTCGCCTACCTCAGGCAAGTACCAGACACAGACACAACAATCATCACGTATCACAGACACCAAAAAACTATAGAAAAATCACACACACACGTTCACAGGGGAGTAAAAGCCGGAAGGCTACAAACTCCCCCTCACACTTCCCCAAAGAGGGGAAAGTAAAAGATGAAAGCAGCAGCAGTTTTGATACACTACTTAAATGACAAGGTATGGATAGCACTGGCTGGGAGAGAAACATAAATGAATGTGCAAGACAGGAAGTGGGAGCGGTCGATCCTCTTTCTATTCTTCTTTGGGCCTGTTTTTACATACCTAGAACCACACATCATTCAGTCCATCATGTATTTCATATCGTTACTAACGATGAATTGCATTTTATAAGTAACCAAAAATTATTTGATCGCATAGCTTCTGCGCTTTTATCTAACCAGAGCAATTAAGTTTTTCCCTAGTACAGTTCACATACTCAAATATAAAAAATACGTACAATTATTGTTGTTATTTTCTACTCAGTAGAACTTTAATCACCATGATCAAACTGAATAGCTTCCCGTTATTATTGATAAATGCCAAAGTTGGTTATGAATAACAGAAACATGTTTCATACGAAATATTGAAACGAGATTTGAGATTTTTTTTTTTTTTTTTTTTTTTTGCGTGCCTTAGTCGGTGGAAACGGAACCATTATTGGATCACTTTGTTGTGCGTCTGTCTTTCTGTCTAACTGCAAAAAACTTTTACCTCAGGAACGGATAGACTTATCAAGCTGAAATTTATGTCATGTACTAAAGTTACGTGACATAGTGGTGCGAAAAACTGAGACTCTTAAGGTATTGCGATCAAAGGATTCAGCCATTTATGTCGCATGTTTTGATACACACAAACGCACTCATCAAAACCTACATGACACTTCCCGTTGACCTAGAATCATGAAATTAGGCATGGAGCAAGTTTTCACTGTACAAATGAAAGAAAAGATTAGAAAACTGTTAATATGTAACTATATCAGACGAAAAAATGTTTCTTATGTCGTTTTTTATCCGAGTTCCAACTTAAAACTAAAACATTGTCAACGGTCTTGGAATTTCTTGAAGCGGTACATTGCCATTATCATTGTCAACAATAGGCAAAAATGGCCGAGATCCTCGATTACCGGAATGGATGAACAATGTATGTAATTAAGTTGTATGGAACTCTCAGGGTGTGAGTCCTACTCGCATGTTTCCATGTCTTCTTGAGGAAATTGCGTTTTCTAGCACTACGTGATGAGTCTGTATTGTTTTCTTTATTTTTACTACAACATGGCTCTGTTTGACGTATCGAATAAACAATTTTTCAATAAAATTGAATTATACGTTAATAACTTCAATTTTGCTATCAATACTGTTTATTTTTAAGTAACAGGCAGCTGATAACTATGCAGAACAAAAATATTCCATAGCCCTTTATGTATGTTCCCTCAGTTTATAGATAGTTTACCACTTCCGGTTTTTTGGAGAATACAGTAAGACACTAATCGCATATATAAAGGGAATGATCGTTATGGGGTGACATCCGACAGGTATGCAACACAGATAACATACAGGTAACGAGAGTACAACCTTAACCAACGAAAGCTACTAGGAGTACTACTGTAATCTGCACTTACTTATATGTATATGTACATCCACTTTTATAATATGTTTGGATTTTAACAACATACAGGAGTACCAAGCTGTCTTTCGACCAAACCGATCGGCAATAGAATTGAAAAACATTGAGAATATGATAAAATATCTACAGCCTGTTCGTCGATTTTCAACGTGCATATGATACCATTCACAGGAATAGCCTACACAATGCAATGTGGGACTTCAGAATCGCCGAGAACCTAGTGAGAATGGTGTAAGCTTGTATGGAAGGGTCAAAGGCAGCAGTACGTTTCCAAGGAGCCACATCAGAAACATTCGAGATTGAGACAGGCCTCATACAAGGGGAGGCTCTCTCGTGTATTCTGTACAATGTCATCTTAGAGAAAGTAATAAAAGAGTGTAGGCAACAGGAGTGGACTCGAGTAGAGATGGACGGTAACTTCAATTGTCTCGCTTATGCAGATGACATAGTACAGTTAAGGGAATCAAAGCACGAGCTGAATGAAATGTACCAGAAAATGGGCAATAATGCACAGAAGGTAGGGCTCAAAGTGAATCGAAACAAAACAGAGTTCATGCAATTAGGAAGAAGACAAGAGCAGGTAGAATTTCTTGAGATAGATGGCAAGAGGTTCAACATAGTAGACCATTTTAAATACTTGGGATCTTGGTTTACCACGGAGAAAAGCATAAAAATGGACATCAAGGAAAGAATAGCAGTGGGAACGAAATGCATGCATTCCCTCAGAGAGACGCTCGGCTCTAAATCGATCTCAGAGAACACTAAGATGAAAATATACAACACAGTGATATGCCCAGCAGTAATGTATGGTTCAAATACATGGAACATGACTAAGCGAGAAAGGGAAAAACTATTAATATTTGAAATAAGACTAATGAGGAAGTTGTGGGGACCAGTTTTAGATAACGGATAATGGAGGAGGAGGAAAAACGAGGAAATCTACGTTCTGACGCGACAACCAACTATTCTACAGAAGATAAAGAGCAAAAGAATACAATGGATGGGCCATGTAGCCTGTATGTCAGATGGAAGACAGGCGAAGATGGCACTAGTGGGGAAACCATAAACCAAACGCCCCATTGGACGACCAAGACAGTGCTGGATGGACGACCTGGCGAAGGACCTAGCAGCCCTGGGAATTGAAGACACCTGGAGGAACCGGGCACAAAACAGAAAGGAATGGAGGCAGTTTGTGGAAGCAGCGCGTGGTCTGCAGGGCCTGAGATCGCTGAATATCTATCTATCTATCCATGGATTTTAATACTCGCAAACTCAGTCACCAAAACCTGTTGATTAAGTATGGGCTTACATGTCGCACCTGGTGGCCTAGTGTGAAAGTCCATACCTATAAACCAAAAGACTGTCGTGTCAGATATCGAATGGATCATGGATTTTTTCAGGCTTTCTTTTAACGTAGCCTTTACCTTAGAACGATGTGGGGAATCGCCAGAAAAGACACACGCTTTTAATTCCACGTCCAACTTGTAGCTGTTAATATTTCACTGTTTATATTTGCAAATAATATGCCCCCTTTCCCCAGTTGGATAAGTAGGGTTGCGTCCAATAGAAATAACTGCACTGGGCCGTAAAACCAAGCGACATTATTGTTATTATCTATGCCGGCCGCGGTGGTCTAGCGGTTCTAGACGCTCAGTCAGGAACCGCGCGACTGCTACGGTCGCAGGTTCAAATCCTGCCTCGGGCATGGATGTGTGTGATGTCCTAAGGTTAGTTAGGTTTAAGTAGTTCTAAGTTTTGGGGGACTGATGACCACAGATGTTAAGTCCCATAGTGCTCAGAGCCATTTTTGTTATTATCTATCACATAGTTAATCTTGTAAAGAACCTCCAGTGCACAGATGTCCAGTTTTTCTTTTCTTTTCCTTTTTTTCTTTGTTTATAATTCATTCCTTATATTGTCAATACTTTATTAGAAAGAACCTTGCAGTTCACTTGTGCTGATAGTATTACTTCGATGATGTTTTACCATTACAAATACGAGTCACAGAGACATATTTGTATAGACAGTGGTCATAGTTTAAATCAATATTTGCTTTATAAAGCTAACGAGTATTGGTAAATGTTAGTGTATATTACTTAACTGTAATACTAGTGATCAGTCTATATTAGAACGAGTAATATCAAGTGTTCCATTTCATGACATGTGTCGCTTGGTATTTGCGAGCGTGTTAGAACACAGGAGTCGCATTTTGTCTCACTCCTTTACTGTTATGACTAGCCTCTGTATTAAGAATGGGCGGGAAATATCTTTATTTATTATGCAATAATACCTTTTCAGCCATATTCATACCCTTGAACCTTTCAGGGTAACAGGATGAATGAATCATTCGATTTTGAGAGTACCGCGAGGGACCAGAGAGTTAACAGGATAACAACTGTATGCGTGAGCTATTCTAGTGGAGGATTAGTAGTAAACGCAGGGCGAGTCAAATGCGTGCCAGTTTCCTTTTAATGTCGCGAATCGTCACTTGTTAATGAGTAACGATACAGTACTCCCAACCACTAACCAGCGAGACCGGCCACCCAAATTTTGCTGATCGCTAGACATTTTTCGTCTGCGACGCGTAAGTATAGCACTGTAAAGTCTTTTGAGTTTACCGATTATAGTTTGGAGTTACACAGTGATTCGTTTCACAATATGGCAGGTTTCAAACCGTTTAGTTTAGTATTGGAGTTCAGTAGTTTACTCTGTGATCAGATTTTTGCTTGAATTATGTCTTGAACTCGGTCTTGTGAGATATCCTTTGTCCATGATGAGATGTAACGCCGCGTGCATATAGATCAGTGAGATTCGTGTTTCGTGCGTTTCATTCATAAATAAAATACATAGTTGTTCATGAAACATTCAACGGTCTTTCTTTCGGAACTCATGTGGTTTTAATGTGTTAAATCGTACTTCGATCATGATCCTCTGATTTTGCGTCATTCCTTGTGAATATTTTATGCGACTTAAGGGTTGCCGGCCGCAGTAGACGAGAGGTTCTCGGCGCTACAGTCTGGAACCGCGCGACCGCTACGGTCGCAGGTTCGAATCCCGCCTCTGGCGTGGATGTGTGTGATGTCCTTAGGTTAGTTAGGTTTAAGTAGTTCTAGGTTCTAGGGGACTGACGACCTCAGCAGTTAAGTCCGATAGTGCTCAGAGCCATTTGAACCATTTTGAACCTAAGGGTTTCCCTTTCAAAGTCGCACATAGTCTTGGATATCAGACTACCACGTGTCCTTTATCTTGCGTAAAGTCTTTAATACTATGTTCCATATTATAATACCTGAAATTACGAGAAGAAAGATTACCAGAATGCGTCATGAACATTTCCCTATCTTGTATTTGTAGAATTTAATGTTTCTTGCCATTATGGTATTATACGGCAAAAAGGTATGTGCTCCCCCTGCTTGTACCTTAGTAGGTTAGACTATACTTGTTGGGCACCCGCAGAATCCTAGTGGTTCTAATTCTGATGATTACCATGCCGATTTCTGAGAGTTTGTGAGTGTTGTTTCCGTTTCAAAATGGCGACCAATACTTGCAAACGTTTCCGTGGCACGCAGATGTCATCACGATCTGCAGAATCATGAAAATTCTTAATAATATATATTGAAACTAACGGGACAACCATGGGAAACTGGCAGTTTTGGGCGGGAAGAAGCTAACGTCTAACGCAACAACTGCCAAGCATATTAATAGTAAAATACGCACAATGCAACAAAAAGAACTACAAGGTGACCCAATAATTAAAAAAAACTATAAGATCACAAACCTAATGATTGGACCGAAAACATCAGTTGAGCTATGTAGCTCCACATGAAAGATAGATACCAATAAAGAAATTACTCTCACTCATAGGGAAAAATCAAGGAAAGTATCGGAACACGGTATCGACAACTTGAGTTGAGCTATATAGATCAGGCCGGCCGTTGTGGCCGAGCGGTTCTAGGCGCTTCAGTCTGGAACCGCGCGACAGCTACGGTCGCAGGTTCGATTCCTGCCTGGGGCATGGATGTGTGTGATGTCCTTAGGTTAGTTAGGTTTAAGTTCTAGGGGACTGATGAGCTCAGATGTTAAGTCCCATAGTGCTCAGAGCAATATGAACCATTTTATATAGATCAGCATGAAATATCAATGTCGATACAAAAATCCAAAAATAAATTGTACAGCAATAAGCCAAAGGGCAAGACCAAAAAATGTTTTGAAAAATCGCGAAATCTAACAAAAGACGGTATCGAGAACATTGGTCGATCTGTTCGCAGCACCACGAAATCAAAAGTAGGTCACATAACTAACATCAAAACCTACCCACATCAACGCAGGTAGAAGAAATTCCACGATATGTATCACTGACGATCCAAGATAATTACCAACAATTAAAAATACAGCTAAAAAAGTCGTGAAAGCTTCACTTATACCAATTTCAAAATACAAGAAACAAAAAATTAAGCACTTAAACACATGTACCATATTACAATACCACGCCGCTACTCCCAATAAGGAAACAGAATCATAAAAAAATACTTATGCACCAAAAGCCAGCTGGCACATAAATATAAATCTGGGAATCAGCGATGTGTGTGTGTGTGTGTGTGTGTGTGTGTGTGTGTGTGTGTGTGTATACTCAGTTAACCGAATAACAAGCCTAGGCCCCTCAAGCCAGGAGTTTTCTAGTCGACAAAGCTACATGCACCGATTCCTGTTCTGAGAAGCAGCTATTTTAGTAGTCACATACTTTCTCCACAAAAGTAAAACTTCACACACTCGACAAATAAACCGAATAACTGTAGGGACTTAGTCGTGCTCCAAATGTCGTCCGCCATTGCGTCATGCTGGGACCTCCTCGTGCAGTTCATTGTCAGATAAAATTGTCAACTATAATCAATACACTGCACTAATAATTCCAAACCAGGTCTGAAATCTGCTGCCCATAAGAACCAACAAAAGAGATCACTCACTAAAAAACCGCCACTAAATTTTCAAATATTAATATCACCTCCAGCACTCAGGGAGTCCAATATCACAAAACCACTCATAAACAATTTAAGGAGATAAACGTTCCACTCTAGAGCACGCCACCACACACTCCAACAGGTCGCTGTTAACACGATACTTCTCAAATACGCTGCACCGGCATGAGGTCACACAACGCAGAACAGTTACGCCACTGGGAAAAGCAAACAACTATTTTCGAACGCTCGAGCTGACGCACTATGTCCATAACAGCGATCTCATGTTCATGAATTTGTTTTATAATCTACATTGTGAGACCACGTAATTACGATTTTATCATTTTCTTTGTTATCAGCGTTTTTATACGTAAAAGACGTTGAGTCGTGGCCCTTTTTAACGATTTATGTCACTCGTACGTCTTGAGAAGGCATAAATTGTCATCAAGCTTAATTATCGACCACTTATGAACACAAAATTCCTCATTTATCAGCCATTAGTCTGTTTCAAAGACGTGCTGATTATTTCAAAAACGGTAAATGAAATTAATAACTGCGATCCGTGTTACTGTACATTTTCCACATACCACTAACTTCCTGTGTTAACAGCATAATTGTCAGTTGCTCAGAATATCAATATCAGTGGCATTAGTGGACCGATTTCACTGTATAGTTACAGGCCATGTATGATATCTCCCATAAGGCTAGTGGCACGTGAACAACTCGATAATAGTATAGATCTCATTCAGAATATCCTGTTTTTCCTGGCAGCCACTTTTATAGTCAGAATAATAGTTCATTGAGAAACTCCCTCCTTTCAATTGTACCACATTGTTGACTAATATCAGAGACACTCAGATATGTGAATCTTTTGAATAAGCTTTGACTAGTAAAACCAGCACCCTAAATTGGACGGCGAAAGTTCGACATCGGACGTGGACCAACTATGTGTAATAGAACAAATGATGTACTCAATATTATACACGGTGTTAAAAAAGAGTTTTCCATAGTTTGGACCACAACAATGAAAAATATCCAGTAGACATGGGTTCTAAAATGCATAACTTAAGTCAATGTCCTTAACTCTTAAATCAACCCGGCTCGCGAGTCGCGCGCAGCCCAAAGAAGTATCAGTGTGGCCCAAGAAGCGATCATCTATCTCACGACTGGTATAAAAAAGAAAAATCTGTAATGAAATTTATGTAAAGATATGATGAATTGAACATTTTCTATCTGAAAATCCCGCCACATGATTCTATTCTCTCCCTCTCTGTCTCTCTCTCTCTGTCTCTCCCTCTCTGCTGACTTTCTCTCTTTTTTTTCTTTTTTTTTCTTTTTCTCGGCGGTTATTGTTAGTAGAGTTAAGTATATTATGTGCAGCCCAGAGATACCCGTGTTTTTCCAGTGCGGCTCATGTAAGCTAAAAGACACGCCTGTCTCAAAATATCCATTTTAGAGCCCACGCTTACTGAATATTTTTGTCTTTTTTGTCCATATTACCATCTCTCAATATACGGAATCCTTTTTTGAGCACAGTGTATAAATGATTTATCATATAGCGCCAGAGACAGTGTCAAAGTGCTCGCTGATAAAGCTGTTATTTGCAGGAAAGCTTGGTCCATCCCGATTAAATTCTGGAGAATTGTCCAGAATTTCCACCAGATGTAAGGAATACAAGGTCTTCTTTATGGGCAACTAAAGATAACGCTGATTACGAAAAGAACTCCAATTATCCGATTTCAGTATTAGGGTAAACATCAACTATACAGCGCATCGTGTACTTTGGGGCAATATAGGGAAACATTAAGGAATTTGATGAACACAAATAATCAGTGACGGGGAAAGCGAATAAAATACATACATTTATTGCAATGGCACTGACATAGTGCAGCGCATCAGCAAAGGAAATCGATACGACACATTAGCTCACTTATTGTAGAGTACTGGTAGTGCTTACCAAGTAAGCAAGACAGCTGACGCCGAATTAATATATAGGCGCCCTGTTATACTTGTTTACAGATCGGTAGGGCCCATTCAATAGAGTATTAGAAATATTCAGGGAACCCAAATGAGAATCTTTTGGAAAGAAACAGGCAGAATCGTTCTCATGCCAAAATGTTCCGTAGATTTCCAGTAGCAGTATACCTGAAATGTGCAAAACCCATCATCAGATACCAGATGCATCGAATTGTATAGATGAACTTACGTTATATGTTACATACATAACTAACAGTTACGTATGTAAAATATAGCTTCAGTTCATATATACAATCCGATGCATCTGGTATCTGATGATGGGTTTTGCACGTTTCAAGTATACTGCAACCAGTATCTGATGATGGGTTATGCCAGAAACGCATATTACTAAAGTCATTCATTCACCAACTGATAACGTTTAACCAACTGATCTATTCAGCATTTGTGCAGTACTCTTCTAGTTATGTGATATGGTCACATGCTTCCTGTACGATTCTTGTCGCATCTCCAATCTAAAATATAGTATTCAAGAATATGTATATGTTTACAATTCTTTGTCATCAGTCTTCAAACTGATTTAGCACTTCCCGCCAGTAATTCTTCTCTTGTACCAACTTCTTCATTTTTTACTCCTAAATAATTTGATGGATAAATTGCTATGTCCGTCTGCTGCTGCAGTTTTCCCCACTACAGCTTCCTCTAGTATGATCCTCACCCATGTTTTAACGTGTGACCTTTCCTCCTGTTGCATCTTCTTGTCATTTTTTTCCATAATTTATGTTCCTCTCTTCAAAGATTATTTGGGCGACCTAGTCACATTTCAGACTCTTCGATGCTATTCTTTTCAGGTTTTCTCCGTGCACTTCACACCATACAATACTGTGTCCCCAACGTACATTATCAGAAATTTCTTCCTCAGATATAGGCCAATGTTTGATACTAGAACACTTGTTTTGACGAAGCGTGCCCTATATGCGTTTGCTAGTTTGATTTTTGTGTCCTCCTTGCTCCGTCATTTGTTATTATAATCCAAGTAGCAGAATTCCTTAACGTTATAACACTATTCCATAATAACTGAATCTTTAGTTCGGTCAGGGGAAAAGCTACATATGACACTAACGCGCCGTAAAACAGCTCGTGTTACCCTGTGAGAGGATTTCAAAGTTCGGCCGTGCGTGAGTATAGTGAAAAAGTGTATTGGATTATAATTTCGAATTTTGTGAAGTTGACAGTAAAACCAAACGTGCCTTAAACTTGGGAGTTAGCAGAAGTCGTAAAATTATAAGTGAATGAAAACAAAATGACCCATCGCCAGCCTAATTAGGCACATTAATTTGGAAACATATATTTCAGAAAATTGGATATTAGTTATTGAAGTTATTTTTGTTGAGATTTCCCTATGAATAGCAAACAGGATACAAACCGACACAGAGCACTCTGTACTGTGAGTAGCAGCATTTGCCATTAACACACACGCAAGTAAATTATGGGGATCAAAACTGCACCGAGCTCATACTAATGACAGCTACAATCATTAGCATAACGGAAAATACTGAAACATCTGTGCATGAAGTGCAGAAAAAATTTTGGACATGAGGGGCTTCTATCTTGACTGACATGAATAACACAAATAAAGATGAATAACGTCTGAAATACACTGTGTAAGCTCCTCTGCATATAGCAATTTTCCTTAGTAACAGTAATCGTTCATTTTTTTGTTAATAGGAAGACAATATGATGGCGACCTATAAACTGATATAGTTACACTAGCCAAAGTTCTTTGATTATTGCAAAAGCAAAAACTACCTGTAAAAGCTAATTATTCACTTAAGCTACTTTGTAAGTTAATAAAATGCAACACTGGTCTTAATTAACTTAAAAGGTACCACGCATGATGTGTACCAAATTTATACTATCTTTGAAAATGTGGATAACTTCACTTCTAAATGTACTACCGCAAATCAGTTCATTAAAGAATTAAAGATTTATCTGTACTTGTACATTAATCTCGCACTGTAACCCTACAAAACTATATTTTATAATAAACTAAGGATACTTTAGCAAAAGCCTACCAATTTTCATTTTTATCGGTTTTGCTTTTAAATAACTCAGGTTTTCACTTTCCTATTGATTGATCTTTAAATTTTTGTTCTTCAACTTCCTACCTCAGCAATTTTGGAGTAGTCCATAAACAATGCATCCAAATTTTACTCTTACTTTAACTTTTGCTACGCCTTTTACTTTGGACAAATAAAATCAGTTTTAAACAGATGAACGCCATTTAATCAGGATACTCGATTTAAGTGGCATTTAGGTGAGGACTCTGTGTATGTTCTTGATCAGGACTGAAGTTATGATTTTGAACACGAATCGATGTTTTATGTGATTATTATTGAAACAACAAACAAATTAACTGATCCATGCCAATACAAATTGCGTTGCTGAATGTATGAATTCTGTGAAGCAGTGGTGAAGATTAGGGGGAGGCGAAATTGCGGCTAATTGTACTCACGGCTCTTGATGTGCGAACGCTCTATAAAATATCTTCTTGGCATCAGATTTTCAACATATTAGAGCCATTCCATTATTTCATGAATACCAAATAACAGCCTGATCCACATCCGAGGCATATCCCTTTTAATGCAACTTCCAATTGCCTCTCCTCTCTTAGCAACGTGGAGATATACCGTGATAAGGCTAGCCACACACCGCGTGCCGTTCACACAAAGGAGCCGCTGAGTTCGACCGCCAAACCCACCTTTTACATCGCGCCATGCCGTTGCGGAGGGACTTCCCTACAGCGTTCACATGTTACAAATACAAATGCCCTAAGCATGAACCGGCTTTTAACAGACATACTTTTTTCGTAAACATATTCGTATTATAATAAATTAAAATTTCAAAATATTCTTGTGCTTTTTTCATATATACGTTACAAAATTCCAATTTTGTTGCCATAGGCCAAGGAGTTCAAACAACACAGAATGCACACTTCATAAATTGCGGAGCACAATTACTTAAAATAAACCTACACCTTAGCTATGTAAGTGATAATCAGTTTGCATTAGACGGTTGCTTCCCATCAATGAAGCCTGTAATTCCTATAAATTTTCACTGAGAATAGTAATGTCATCGGCCGGCCGGTGTGGCCGTGCGGTTAAAGGCGCTTCAGTCTGGAACCGCGTGACCGCTACGGTCGCAGGTTCGAATACTGCCTCGGGCATGGATGTGTGTGATGTCCTTAGGTTAGTTAGGTTTAATTAGTTCTAAGTTCTAGGCGACTGATGACCTCAGAAGTTAAGTCGCATAGTGCTCAGAGCCATTTTTTAGTAATGTCATCAGCGAATCTTATAATTGATATCATTTCACTCTGAATTGTTATCACATTAATAAAACTTACTTTTAGTTCCGCCATTGAGCGAAAGGTGTAATTGACTTACATCCTTTTTAACCCAAGCACTTCCTTTTTGTCAACCATGTACCATGCACACAGATTGCAACGTGTATCTATGTAGAACATTTAAATGTAATCACAGAAACAGATGAATTTTGTATGCGTATCGAACAGATTTAGTTGCAAGAGACGTTCCTATTTCGCTGTTCCTAGCGAAGCAATTGGGCTTCTTCTGCCGCTAAGGCCGTAACTGCCTAGGTATGGCTTGTATATCGCTCTCGTGGAGTTTATGAGCAAAGGGATTTCGCATAACAGCGGAGGAGTATAGTTTGTTATTGATTCTGAATGGCAGCGAATTTGTGGATTTAAAATTGGACGACAACGGAAAGCGGGTACGATAGTAACTGCTTTTGGTTTCGCGTACAAAGTTAAGATGCCTAATTTCATTACAGGCAGTATCAGCAATTTGGTTGCGAAAGAAAACAAATGTTGGCGAAATGTTTTTTCTTTCTTTTTTGCTATGGGAGTATCCAGTCGAAACCGATAACAACATTGCACAGACCACTAGGTCACCTACGATACGTCGCGAACGATTGTAGTTTTATATGTGGAGCAGTTTATTCCAGTTCGTGGGTCTGTGCCATGGATATTGGAATACAGGAAGCACCATAGTTTTAGTAAAGTGTCCCAGACGCATACAATGTATCCATTTACTCCATAACCGTTATCAAGATTTCGGATGCGTATAGCATACGGTCATGACCGTAAGGCTCAGTGATTAAGCGTCATAGTACGACAGGATAGGTCCATCATCCTATTCCTTTAATGCCCTTGGCTTTTTGCGTCATTTAACACTTCTTCCTTCCTGGCAATGATTTTGAAAGCACTGTGGTGTTTAAATTAAACTCAATGTACACCTTTACCTTACGTCATATGAAGCCAGTAATAGGACACCCGGTATGCAATGAAAGAATTGGGCTGGTGTATAAGTTCCTGGCGCTTTTCCATTAGTTTTGTAAACACAACAGATACACGTGACAGAGACTTTAGTAATCAACAATATACTCTGCTTCAGTCTACGACTGTTGATATCGCCTGGTTTTGAGGCTAAAATGTCGCCGAGCCATGTTCCGAGCGCATTTTTATCCGGAAAGGAAGTTCCTTGAATGTTGTTCAATGGGCAGCGGAAAAGTTGAAAATCTAAGTATGCAAGATCAGGCAAATGAGGAGGTTTCGGAATTACTTACCAACCCAACTCCTGTCTACTGTTTTTTGTCAGTCTCGTGGAATGCGGGCGGGTAGCATTACTTCACACAGTCTTCTCGTGTTTGTTCGCTGACTGTGTCTCCCAGACGTCTCAGTTGTTTACAGCAGTGATGGTTACTCCTCCAGGAAGCAATTGGTAATACACCACACCGTCTCTGTTTCACCAGATGAGTAAATTTACCTGTTTTGCATTCCCGCAGATATTTGTGCGGGGAACTGCTGCTTTGTTTGGGCTTCACCGTTCCTTTCTTCTCCTTATTTTAGCATGAAGACACCATTTCTCATCACCATGAAAATAGAGGACAGGAGTGGTCGGTTGTGATCACGAGCCAGTTAATGACGAGCAAGCAGAGATGCACATATGGTCACCGTTTGTTTTTGTGATTTTGGCTTAGAGCATGCTGTATCCATACACCGGATTTTTGAATCTTCCCCAGCATGCAAACATCGCACGATGCTGGAATGATCACAGTTCACTACATTTATCAGTCCTCGAGTACAATGACGTGAATCATTGTGCATTAAGGCGTTCAAACTATCTTCATCAAATCTGACGGCCTTCCTGAAGGTGGAGAGTCGCTAATGTCAAAGTGATCCCTCTTAAAACGTGAAAACCATTTTCATGCTGTGCTCTGTCCAATGACAGTAACCCCATACACGGCTCAAATGTTTCTGGCTGCCTTCGCTGCTGTTGCCCCTCTACTGAAGTCCAACAAAAGAATTTGTCGGCAATGTTCCGATTTCTCCACTCACTGTCCCCAATGACAAAATGACAATATGTAAACCAAAACAATGAGCTAAAAAGAAAAATGACAGTGATAAATAAATCCATAGCAACCGGAATACCAACATAAAAAACCAAAACGCAACGAATTTAGGCGCCAACCTAATAACATTTCCCGATTCGTATCAAATTTTGTGCTACTGAACTCATATACTAAATCAGTCAACTTCAACCGAGCTGCCATCGTGGAGGAGTTCCTTGAAAGAGAAGATATCAAGGGAAAGCAGTGGCCTGCCTGTTCTCCAGACCTAAACCCCATCGAGCACGTCTGGGATGCTCTCGGTCGACGTGTTGCAGCACATCTTCAAACTCCTACGACACTTCAGGAGCTCCGACAGGCACTGGTGCAAGAATTGGAGGCTATACCACAGAAGCTGCTCGACCACCTGGTCCAGATAAATTAAGTATAATGGTGATACATGGTGAAACAACGCTCTGGTGGGCAGTTTGAGGGTTTAAATCACCTCGGGGTACGACCGTACGGTGCATTTGACCTGCTGTCGTCGCACGGTGACGCTGGCAGCAGTCCACATACGCAAATGTGTGTTGGTGCATGTCAGAGTACGGTGCAACGAATGAGTGTGCAGACGTTTTCAGACGTGCTAATGGTGACTGTGTGTTGAAAATGGCTCAAAGAACGCATATTGATGACTTTATGAGAGGTAGTATACTAGGGCGACTGGAGGCTGGTCAAACACAGCAGGTCGTAGCATAGGCCCTCCGTGTGCCACAAAGTGTGATCTCAAGATAATGGTAAGGATTCCAGTAGAGAGGAAACGTTTCCAGGCGCTACAGTACGGGGTGTCCACAGTGTACAATAACGCACGAAGACCGATATCTGACCACCAGTGCCCGCAGACGGCCACGGTGTACTTCAGGTAGCCTTGCTCGGAACCTTATCGCAGCCACTGGAACAGTTGTCTGCAGACACACAGACGACTGAACAAACATGGTTTATTCGCCCGGAGACCTGCAAGGTGCATTCCATTGACCCCTGGTCACAGAAGAGCTCGTACAGCCTGGTGTCAAGAACACAGTACATGGTCATTGGAACAGTGGTCCCAGGTTATGTTCACGGAAGAGTCCAGGTATGGTCCGAACAGTGATTCCGCCGGGTTTTCATCTGGCGTGAACCAGGAACCAGATACCAACCCCTTAATGACCCTGAAAGGGACCTGCATGGAGGTCGTGGTTTGATGGTGTGGGGTGGGGTTAAGATTGGTGCACTTACACCCCTGCATGTCTTTGACAGAGGATCTGTAACAGGTCAGGTGTACCGGGACGTCATTTTGCACCAGTATGTCCGCCTTTTCAGGGGTGCAGTGGGTCCCACCTTCGTCCTGAAAGATGATAGCGCACGGTCCCACCGAGGTGCCATCGTGGAGGAGTACCTTGATAGAGATCGGGCCAATCGAGTGGCCTGCCTGTTCTCCAGACCGAGATGCTCTCGGTCGACGTATCGCAGCACATCTTCAAACTCGTACGACACTTCAGGAACTCCGACAGGCACTGGTAGAAGAAAGGGAGGCTTTACCCCAGCAGCTGCTCGACCACCTGATCCAGAGTATGCCAATCCGTTGTGCGGCCTATGTACGCGTGCATGGTGATCGTATCTCATATTGATGTTGGGGTACATGTGCAGGAAACATTGGCGTTTTGTAGCACATGTGTTTCGGGACTGTTTTCTCAACTTATCACCAATACCGTGGACTTACATATCTGTGTCGTGTGTGTTCCCCATGTGCTTATGCTGTTAGCGCCAGTTTTGTGTAGTGACACATTGGGTGGTACCAAATTCTGCAATTATCCTTAATTTATGAGCATGAGTTTATTATGATAGCTTGGAAGATCGAAAATAAGCTAAACAAATATATGAAAATAGGTAGCTTACATTTATGTGATAGTAGTCAAAATTTAATTACCAAAATACCATTTTGGAGAAACGTTACCTAAGTCTACGATCTATACTGAGCGACTTCAAGTATGAATCTGTATGCATGTAGAAACTTGTCTCTTGTAACTCCAGTGCAGTTGTGAGTATGAGGGGCAAAAAAGCGATTATGGTCAGTGAAGTCATTAAAGCATTTTGAAAGGCATTCTAGTCTTACTGTCATGCTTAAGCATCAGATTTCTCTGGATAAAATATTCTTGGACTTCTTGCATCGTCAAATTTTTCAACGAAATTGAGCTTTCGCCAACAAAGTGTACCGTCAGCGTCAGGAACGTCTGACTGCCAAGCCTGCTAATTAAGAGGTCTTCCATAGCTAAATGTCAGCCTATAATTAACTGACCTACGCCATCGAGAGCCATGTGGAAGTAGCAGAGATTGCCGCCGGAGATGTGGCCGATGAAGGGGTGACATTAGCGCCACACAGTTCACAATTATCCTTATTTCTCTGAAGACCTACGGCGTCGGCTATCTGCTATACTACTTACTACTAACTACGGGAAGGCCTCAGACACGATCAACCGATTTGGCTCATGTTTGGCAGGTCGTTTGTGTACAACTTAAAATATTTAGGCGCAACCTCATTCCCCTCCCCCAGTTTTTCAGAATACCATCACTCGCCATCGAATCAGAATTGACGGGACCGATAAGGATTGAAAATAGAGCATTTCATCTCATCATATATGAGGTCCACAAACGCATATTTTCCTTGGAATTCTGAAAACAAACTATTTCGACTAACTCTTACACAACCAGAAACTAAACGCTATCCAATGAAAAGTAAGAAGTGCCTGGTAGCGAACATGCCATCAGGCTGCGGAGCGGAGAACCTATGTTCGGTTCCGAAATGAATTATGCACCTATTTCCTCAATTTGTACCGTCTCAGTTTCCAAATTGGTAGGAACAGAAGGTCTAATAAGGTAACGAAATCGATAAGGAACAATAAATTTCTTGAACGACTGGGATTACTAAGGAATTAAATTTTTTTCCTGATCGCTTTACAATGACTCTTTCACCTACTCGGTTACATGTCCTGTCTTTTCTTCGAACAGCTAGATGGTTGGTACTTATCACATAAACGTGCGAAGAAAATTTACTCACGGCACCAAGAACATCATAAGGATGCAATCTCCGTGCAACTACATTCAACGGAGAATAGATTTGGTTTACAATTAAAAATATTTCTTTTCAGGGTATTAATTTTGATGCATACCGCGCGTACGGTAATACTGTCTAAAAAACCGGTGTTGAAAGTTCATCATGGTTTATGCTGTGAATCGTAATTACATAAGCGCACTTGTGGAGTTCTTGCTGGATTTAGAGAAGCAGATTGTACTTTCAGAGCCTCGAAATAAACTTTCTAACTTGATGATAAAACACAGATGTGAAGTTTGACGGTCTACCATGCAAGCCGGTTGTCCCTCGTCGTTTATAAATAGACTGCGATACATGAGGGTGTTTGTTTTTCCAACACAGGGATCCAGTATGAAACAAAATCAGCAACACATTGTTTTAAAATGCTCACTAAATATGTCTTGTAACTTGAATTTGTCAATCTCCTGTATTTCGAGCAAGTGAAAAACATTTTTCACGAGTCGTTTAAACAATCGACCAAATTAATTGTTAGTTTCTTATCAGAGCAGTAAATATTTAGGCGACAATTTTCCAGAACCTGTGATGGAATATGGCGTCGTTTACAAATGCATTATTTTATCTATACTACCAACTGCGACAATGGTTCGGCCGTTATGTAAAAACGTGCGTCGAATGCTCGTCTTCGCAGCAATCTTACTCGGAATTGTTTTCATCTAACGACGCCTCAAATTTTATTTCTGTACTGACAGAAGACGTTTGAGAAATTTTTTGCTTACCTTTTTATTATTCTTTGTTGATTTAGTTATCTTATTGGCCCTCAAATACGGACAAAAATTAAAAAAACTGTAGAATGCATCTGGGGACCGAACACAGATTCTCTGATTTTCAGTCAAATGTCTTGGTCGCCACGCCGACGGCGCTTTCGTTGTACATTGTGTACTTCACGGGTACACAAGCCACAGACAAAATGTTTCTTCAGCGTTTGAGGAAGTACTTCAGAGCCAAGATCGCAGTCAAATATTTATTTTGAATCGATGACCGGTTTAAACAGAACTTTTCTGTCATCTTTGGATCTCACCATTTTCAGAATTATGTGATACATTTTGACAATGTTGAAAGTTTAAACAGTTTGGAAACACAAGCTCTTCCAGCAGGTAGACCACAACCAATAAGCGTGTCATTAATGAAAGTATTAATGAAAGTACTAGCTACAATCATGTTGGTGTGCATCTTGCGCCGATTACGTGTGATCACACACACGTCAGTACAGCTCCATATGAGCATATGTGCATCCGCACATAATCGGGAAAAGCTGCATGCCAACATGATTGTCAACAGTATTTTTGTCAATGACGTACTGATTGGTTGCTGTCTGCCTGCTGGTTGTGCTTGCATTTCCAAGATATTTAAATTTTCAAAATTGTAAAAACGTATGGCATGATTTTGAAAAAGATGACAGTAAAGTCCTGTTGAAACTGGTCATCGATATAAAACAAATATTTTAAAGCGAAGTTGGCTCTGAAGTATTTCTTCAAATATAACAATCTGCAGTGCTCTCCCTGATCAGAATGTAAGTAATATATTAAGTTTCTTTCCTTGATTTCCATGAGTATATACGTTCACGAATCCAATATTTGATGATGAAAATCGGTCAGTTTTCAGTTATCCATCAACACCGTCAATTCTGAACCGATTGCGCATAAGGAACTTGAGGGGTGATTTTCTAAGGAATTGAAGGGTGGGAGGGGTTGAGCCAGGATCTTAGCATTTCATTTTAGGATGTACACAAGCGTCTTGCCGAATAAGAGTCAAATCGGTTGCCCGTGTCTCAGTCCCTCTCTTTGTAAGATTGTAGCATCAGTCCCTACAGACGCTATTATCTTCAACGACAGTGGCCACGAAAGCTTGTAGACTTTTATCTAGAAGGAAATCTGTCTAAAGGCCTTGTTCCCCTCTCCTTCGAATCCTGCCTTAGGTTAGTTAGGTTTAAGTAGCTCTAAGTTCTAGGGGACTGATGACCTCAGATGTTAAGTCCCCTGCTGCTCAGAGTCATTTGCCCCTCCTACCCCTCCTGCAGGTCGTTCTGCATGCCGTATTTCAGCAGAACAACGCCCGGCCGCATGTGGCGAGGAATGTGCGAGACTTCTTCGAAGAACGACGGGGACCACTCCTCCCCTAGCATGTCCGTTCGTCTGACATATCGCCCATCTATCGTTTCTGGGATGTGGTCTGTCGTCAGTTTGGTCGTTGAGGGCCTCCTGCAGCAACAGTTGATGCTTTGTGGAGCGTTTACAAACCGCATGACAGAAAATTGTCCAGCATCGTTTCAGGCGCTCTTTGGTTCCCTGCCACGACGTTTATCGGCTGTCATTGTAGTCCATGGTGGCGCTACTCCGTACTAAACTTCCACAGTCACAGTGCATGTACGAGTCGGTAAAAAGAAAAATCATTTGTGTAGGGCCGTATCCTCAATCGGCGGAATAAGTTTCACTTTCATCTCATCTCTCTTGTCTACAGTTCCGTGTAGCTAAGCCCGCTGCGCGCGAGCATGCAAGACGGAGAATGGTACCAGACATATGCAGTATCTACTCGTTGAACCGACGAGCGTTGTCCCGTGCAGCAGCCAGCCTGAGTGCAAAGGACTTGCCTTCCTTAACGGGCGACCGTGGCACTAAGAGGGGCATCGAGCCTTCGGGTTAAAACAATAATAAATCTGCCACAAAGACACCTTGCAACGGTATGAACCATACATCTACATGTACATTACATATATACTCCGCAAGCCAGTAAGCGGTGTGTGACGGAGGGCACAATTCGCGCCAAAGTCATATTCTCCCCCCCCCCTCCCTCACCCCAAATGTTCCACTCGCGGATCGCACGAGGGAAAACCGCCTGTCTGAACGCCTCAGTACGATATCTAATTTCCCTTATATTTGAGTGGTGATCATTGCGCGATTTGAAAGTTGGTGGTAATAATATATGCTCTACATCCTCGGCGAAGATCGGATCTCGGAATTTAGTGAGCAGCCCCTTCCGTTTCAAACTTTCTATGAGATTTGTAACGCTCTCGCGATGGCTCTTCTTTGGACCTTCTCAATCTCTTGAATGGGACCAACTGGTAAGGTTCCCATACAGACGAACAGTACTCTACGACTGGAAGAGCTAATGTATTGTAAGCAATTTCCTTTGTTGAAGGACTGCATCGCTTCAGAATTCTACCAATAAACCTCAATCTAGAGTTCACCTTGCCCGTTACTTGTGTAATCTGATCATTCCATTTGAGATCATTTCGAATAGTCACACTCAGATACTTGATGCATGTCACCGCTTCCAAAGACTGGGCATTTATTTTGTACTCGTACATTAATGAGTATTTTTGCCTTGTTATATGCAGTAGGTTACACTTACTAACATTGAGGGATAACTACCAGTCATTACACCACTCATTTATTTTCTGCAATCCTCATTGATTTGTTCACAACTTTCGTGTGATACTACTTTCCTGTAGACTACAGCATCATCGGCAAACTGTCTAAAACCGCTGTCAATACCATCAACCCGATCGTTTATGTAAATCATAAAAAGTAGCGGACCTATTACGCTGCCCAGGAGCACAGCTGAAGTTACGCTTGTTTCTGTTGAAGTCACCTCATTCAGGACGAGATACTCCTCTCTATCCAACCGCATATGTCATCGGATAGACCGTAAGCGCGCACTTTTTGGAGCAAGCGACAGTGCGGCACTGAGTCGAACTCCTTTCGAAAGTCGAGAAATATGGCATCAACCTGGGAACCGGTACCTAGAGACTTTTGTATATCATTCATAAAGAGGGCCAGCTGTGTCTCGCACGACCACTGTTTCCTAAAACAGTTTCTGCAGATGAGCTTCCCACAGTCTAGAAAGGTATTATGTCTGAACATAAAATATGTTCCGTGATTCTACAACAAATCGATGTCAGTGAAATTGGCCGGTAATTATGTGCATCCGATTTTCTACCCTTTTTATATATTGCTATTACCTGGGTCTTCTTCCAGTCCCGTGGAAGTTTCCGCTCTGATAGATGATGCTTAAGAATGGTGCTATATTTGTAGCATAGTCAACATATACCGTCTGGGCCAGAGGTCTTCCTGGTGTCTAAGGGTCTTAACTGTTTTACAATCCCAGATACACTTAACACTATTTCAGACATCCTTGCGTTTGTTTGGTAACTGAAAGGGCGAATGGTGCTGCAGTCCTCTACCGCAAACGACTTTTTGAAAGCTAGGTTTAGAATTTCGGCCTTCTGTTTATCATCATCCGTTACATTGCCCGTACTGTCAGCAAGAGAAGGTATTGAATGGAGAGTAAGCGATTTGTTATTAAATCTGAATGCTCTATGTTATATATTGACGAAAGTAGATGTATTTCCTCAGTAATTACAGATACAACAGCGTAGGTATGAGGTTGTGCATAGGTTAAAATGTTAAAGCTTAACAACGCTGCTGACTTGAGCGTTGCTAATACAGAACTCGTGTTTGTATGTTGTTAATGATCCGTCCCGTCCACTGCGGTTCATGTGTGGTGCCACCGATGGAGCGCGTGCGCTGAATAGCAGGCTGCGAGATATGGAGCGGATCATCCGCATTAGGCTGCTCCCCTTTAAAGAGCGAGGGCCGCCCACGCTTCCGTGCTTGCTAGCGGGAACTGGAGATGTCTGTGCAGAGAGAGAGAGAGAGAGAAAGGGAAAGAGAGAGAGAAAGGGATGAGTAGGAAGGACGGACGGAGAGAGAGGCAGAGTGCGAACAACAAGGGCATCTGACTCTCAGATCAGGAGGGCGCGGCTGTGAACAGGTTGATGGACGAGATTTTTGTGGCTCGGCCGCTTCTGGTGGCAGCTATCTGCAGGGACTCTGCGTTGAAGCACTCGACTTCTGACATCTGTTGTGGCTATCACAAGGAACTGGGGAATCTGCGTTGTGCCACTCATCTGCTTTGTGTTGGGTTCGTCGTTGCCACTGTATGACGCACATGTAACTGCTAAGAATGAGTACATAATATTAGCTGTTTGAGTGTCGTCTCCTTGTTATATGAGCGGACAGCGCGACTGGTTCAGAAATAACTCGAGTAAATGTGGAAATGAGGACAAAAGATTAGCTGTTTCCATTGAGTGTCGTCTCCCTTTTATATGAGTGGACGCTTTACTGATTCAGAAATAACTCGAGTAAATGTGGAGATGAGGAACTAGGTGTTCAGTTTACAAGACTGACATTAAAGGCTAACGAGTGGTGTGCTGACTGCACGCCATACGTACGTCACTTGTCTTCTGAGAATTCGGTGGATAGTGAAATTCGTATCTGAAATTAGTTTTATAGGCAATGTAATGTAGCCTGGGTCATGAATTTTTGAAGGGGAAACGGGGAAGGTGTGGGGGTGGGGGGGGGGGGGTGCGGGGGGGTTGGGGACGCGGCTCCTGCTTGATGTTTCATCGTTCGGTCTCATAAAACTCCTTACTGGTGATGTTACCGTGATTATTAGTTGCTTAGGTGTTTCCTGTTTATCAAAGTCTCTGTGTATACGTTTCGTGCATTACGAGGAGAGGACGGTGTAGGTAAAATCTCAGTGGAACGGGCGTTTGCTATCGCTTTTTTTCTAATTTAACTAATTCAGTTTCATAACGAAACCACAGGAAAGATCAAGCATAAACAATATCGGTCACATCAGTAATCGATACGTTTATAATTATGGCTCCACAAGGCATTTGCTGAGATAACCATTATCATGAAATGTAAATAGAATACCACGCATGGAAGTTTGGCTCTGGCTCTGAGCACTATGGGACTTAACATCGGAGGTCATCTGTCCCCTAGAACTTAGAACTACTTAAACCTAACGAACCTAATGACATCACACACATCCATGCCCGAGGCAGGATTCGAACCTGCGACCGTAGCGGTCGCTCGGTTCCAGACTGTAGCGACTAGAACCGCTAGGCTACCCCGGCCGGCATGGAATTTTCATTTTAAGGTTTTACACCCCTTAGTAACACCATTGTATTAAATCTCATACATTACAAAAGAATGATTGTTGCGTATATACACTGAACAGTTGGTGAAAAGGTTGTAAGAAGTCCATGACTAAGGAATTTATTGCTAGTGCACTCGAGCAGATGTAATTTCGATGGATTGCTCACGCGCTGCCTGCGATATGTAAGCTATAAGAGAATCTCAGACCAGAGTGTAGTGTTGGCTGCAGTAAGAGCAGTGGCAGTAGGAGTAAGTAGTAGCTAGGAGTCGTGTGTATGGAGTTGCCTGGGCCGGTCGTGCGAAGCGATGGCGGTGCCTGAGCGATGTAGTATAAAGTAAAAGCAGCCTCGCGCATATGTACTACTGTTATATCAAATCCCATGTAAAAGTTTTTAAAAAATCTCGTAATAATAACCTTTCTTATAAAAATTAAATTTTGACAATCATTCATCTCAATTTAAAGAATTTACTAATTTATCCAATCCATGATCATCCCGGTTATTGTAAAGAAAAACCAGTTGTTTCCTTGTATACATGACGAATCTATCGGTCAGCTTTGCACTGGGCTGTGCCACAAAAATTTCTTATAGGAGCAGATACACTCCTGGAAATGGAAAAAAGAACACATTGACACCGGTGTGTCAGACCCACCATACTTGCTCCGGACACTGCGAGAGGGCTGTACAAACAATGATCACACGCACGGCACAGCGGACACACCAGGAACCGCGGTGTTGGCCGTCGAATGGCGCTAGCTGCGCAGCATTTGTGCACCGCCGCCGTCAGTGTCAGCCAGTTTGCCGTGGCATACGGAGCTCCATCGCAGTCTTTAACACTGGTAGCATGCCGCGACAGCGTGGACGTGAACCGTATGTGCAGTTGACGGACTTTGAGCGAGGGCGTATAGTGGGCATGCGGGAGGCCGGGTGGACGTACCGCCGAATTGCTCAACACGTGGGGCGTGAGGTCTCCACAGTACATCGATGTTGTCGCCAGTGGTCGGCGGAAGGTGCACGTGCCCGTCGACCTGGGACCGGACCGCAGCGACGCACGGATGCACGCCTAGACCGTAGGATCCTACGCAGTGCCGTAGGGGACCGCACCGCCACTTCCCAGCAAATTAGGGACACTGTTGCTCCTGGGGTATCGGCGAGGACCATTCGCGACCGTCTCCATGAAGCTGGGCTACGGTCCCGCACACCGTTAGGCCGTCTTCCGCTCACGCCCCAACATCGTGCAGCCCGCCTCCAGTGGTGTCGCGACAGGCGTGAATGGAGGGACGAATGGAGACGTGTCGTCTTCAGCGATGAGAGTCGCTTCTGCCTTGGTGCCAATGATGGTCGTATGCGTGTTTGGCGCCGTGCAGGTGAGCGCCACAATCAGGACTGCATACGACAGAGGCACACAGGGCCAACACCCGGCATCATGGTGTGGGGAGCGATCTCCTACACTGGCCGTACACCACTGGTGATCGTCGAGGGGACACTGAATAGTGCACGGTACATCCAAACCGTCATCGAACCCATCGTTCTACCATTCCTAGACCGGCAAGGGAACTTGCTGTTCCAACAGGACAATGCACGTCCGCATGTATCCCGTGCCACCCAACGTGCTCTAGAAGGTGTAAGTCAACTACCCTGGCCAGCAAGATCTCCGGATCTGTCCCCCATTGAGCATGTTTGGGACTGGATGAAGCGTCGTCTCACGCGGTCTGCACGTCCAGCACGAACGCTGGTCCAACTGAGGCGCCAGGTGGAAATGGCATGGCAAGCCGTTCCACAGGACTACATCCAGCATCTCTACGATCGTCTCCATGGGAGAATAGCAGCCTGCATTGCTGCGAAAAGTGGATATACACTGTACTAGTGCCGACATTGTGCATGCTCTGTTGCCTGTGTCTATGTGCCTGTGGTTCTGTCAGTGTGATCATGTGATGTATCTGACCCCAGGAATGTGTCAATAAAGTTTCCCCTTCCTGGGACAATGAATTCACGGTGTTCTTATTTCAATTTCCAGGAGTGTACATTCGCGTTATCCGTCGACTTCATTAAGGTTAGAATTTTCAATTCATTCAGTGTGATCTTTCAGGGGCATGACGCAGCACTGCTGACGTCAAAATTTATCAGTTAGATTCACAGTCAGATAATTATTGAAAGGCTATAAGGGAGCCACAATTTTATATGGAGGTTACTCACGTTATTATTGCCTGGTTACGGAATAATAAACTGTTGGTAGGTTACGAAATTTTTCTGTTGGGAGGTTACAAGGTGCTGAATCGAAATGAGGAAATACGAAATATCTTGGATAACTTGGCTAAGAGAATCTATCGTTTGATAAGACACATCTTATGGCATCAAGGAGTTATGAAATTACTAATCATGCTAATTGCGAGGAATAAAAATTTTGTTAAAGACCAGGAATTGGTTCTAGTGGATGTAGTTGCAGTAGCTAGTAGTAGATGAACAGGCTTTCACAGGGCATACTAACGTAAAAAGGTGCAGCAAACCAATTTTCTGACTGAAGAACGCAACAACAACGATGTCATTATAATGTTTCATTTGTGGGGCGCTCAACTATTGCGGTCATCACGGCCCGTACAAAATGGCAAGTTTTACACAATCCATTTTCTTTTCACAATATATCTAGTCACTCCCACAAATGATAATGATGATTATTAAATGATGAGGACAACACAAACACGCGGTCCCCGGTCAGTGAAAATCCCTAATACTGCCGGGAATCGAACCCGGGACCCCATGATCCCAAGGCAGCAACGCTGGCTCCTAGACCACGAGCTGCGAGCAACACCAACGATGTAAAATAACGTTGATATACATATTTCTCTTAAAACAACAATGACAAGCATATGTGTGTGGGTCTAGTTTTCATGAAGACCTCCAAATATTCATTATCTGAGACCTGAGCTACTCCCAGCGTAAACAACTTTCAAATAACTTACGCGACTGCAGTCGGGTGCACTGAAAGTCAGAGAGTGTGCTCCTGTCGAAATATCGGCGCATGTGAGACGTCACCTGGCTGCGTTCCCGTAAGTTATTTGAAACTATTATCTGTCGTCCAGTACGGATACAATGTTGGCACATGAAGAAATGTCGATCCGGCTGGACTATTAAAAACTAGTTGAACATTCAATCCAGCAGAAAAATGTCCAAACAACAATTTTGTGTATTATATTTGAGTTGGCGTAAATTATGTAAACATTTCAATTAAGTTATAAGTTCTCAACTAGAATGAAAAGGATATCAGGACGTCGTAATTCAGCGTTCCACGCTCGCTGTGCATAATTCTGGTCTGCAGCCTTACAGTCCCCTCTGAAAGCCCATCCATCTTCATACAAAACCTGCTTTCCTGAGCAAAGTTTTCCTCCCTCTAGCAGGACGATGAGAATTGTTCGTTCTACGGCCTCCGCAGCTCGGAACACAAAGCTTTACGTGAAACAAAGTCCATGAATGAGGCCATGAATCCTTAGCAAGGACCTGCGCGTAGTTACAGGTGAAAGAGCTTTGCTGTGAGGCAGCATGTAGCTGTGGTCCATCGTTTCGTGCAAATTGCAGTGTCAGCACAGTTTCATGCACAAATTTCTTGGTTCGTTTGTTGCAGTTGTTCCTTGGGTAGAAATATAATGTATTGTAAACATGTTCCGCTGTTATTTGAATGGAAGACGTGAAGAGAGGAAGATGTGCTTAAAAAGTGTGCGTGGGAGGCGCGGGGGTGGCACCATGGGGAGTAACAGTTTCTTACTTTCATCCCTCCTTAAATCCCGTCACCCCAACATAGTCGTACCACATGTGCCTAGAATTATACAGGGTGTTCGGAAATTCCCGTTACAAAATTGTAGGACACAACCACTTCTGACTGAGAAACTGAATTAGGCGTTACCTACTACATTAATCAGGTAACAATTCGAAAAGACGCATAACGAAACTTCCATTCATCACTGAAGCTAATTTGTTTATATTATCACGTGAGCATTACGTGTTTGCATTATTCCTAAACAAAAAAGAACCCAGCATAATGTAGGCACACAATAGCATTGGTGCCTTACAACAGCGGCTCGATGTGGCGACCACCAACATTCTTCCAGACATTTTACACGTCACCCTGTCTACACTACGTCATAGAAGGTGTGGATACGTTACTCGTCTGAATTGAAACCGTCGTACAACGGCGACAGTACGTGTCCGGAGCTGGTTTACTATTCAAAATATTATGTACTCACTCCCCTCCTCAAGTCATAGACGTCTGTGATTTCTCAACACCATGTATAATAAAAACAAAATGGTTTATTATAATGATGATTTGTTTATAGTACTACTTGGTACATCAGTTTAGCGTTGCATGCTGTTTAGAAAAATCAGTTCAAAAACATAAGTCAGAACATTGGGAAGTTTATGTGTCATGCAATGGTTTAATGGTTTCAAGAACGGCAAGATCTCACAACGTTGATAACGACGTAATTCATACGATGAAGGTTGTGAACACAGATCTCCATACTTCCTTCTTTACTTCAAGCACCTCTCTATGGTTTGTCGATTCTAGCTGATTGACAATAGAATCTTATTGTCAGGTTAGATTTCATTGTAATTGATATGCCAGAGACAATGATGTAATTGAAACATGAAGGAGGTCAGCAGTCAGCCGCGATCCAATCTGTATTTTATTACGGATCTCGATTTCAGCTGCAGTACAGGTATCAGCAGCGCGTGTGAAGTGAATCATGTAGACTCAACAGGCTTTTAAGTGCACATGTTATGTACTGAAATTTATCATTTTGCATTTACATTTACTTGCGTTTACAAGCCTGTTGAGTCTACATGACACACTTAATGTGCACTGATTATACCTGCACTGCACCTGAAATCTATATTTGCAACAAAGTACAGGTTGAATCGCCACTAATTGCTGGTTTCCCTCTAGGCTGAAAATCTTCTTGGTCATTTTAACTGATTCAACTATGGGCTCCCCGTAAAACATTCCATGGTGTATTAACTGAACGGAACACTTACTTGCATTATTTCACAAAACATTACTATTTTTGTGTGACTTAGATTTCGGGTTGTAAGCCGATTTGCCAGTACAGTAGGTCGTACAAATGTAGTGCAGTTTAGTGAAACAACGCGACAACTGGTTCCTTTACTTGGCACAAAATCTCCTCGGGTCCCTTGCCGCGTCAGTTCACAGTGTCACAACGTTTCGGAATGGAAGTTCACTGCTTCAACCTTCTTTGCGTAGCGTGTCAGATTTTTTTGTGGGTAGCAGGTAGCCAGGTACAGGCCTGTAAATGACCGACCTTTCGTGGTCGCAGTGTTCTCTGCAACCGACCAGAGCGCCAGCGCATCTATGTGTACAAAAAACTATAATTCCTTCTCATTTGAGAGACTGTTAATTTACATACAGTGGGTAGCACACTGGACTCGCATTCTAGAGGACGACGGTTCAAACGCGCGTTCGGCGGTCCTGTTTTATCTTTTCCGTGATTTCCCCAAATCGCTTCAGGCCAATGCCGGGATGGTTCCTTTGAAAGGGCACTGCCGATTTCCTTTCCCATCCTTCCGTAATCGGAAGGGAACAATGAGCTCGCTGTTTGGTCCTCTCCCCCAAACCAACCAATTAGCCAACCAAACCACGGTTGTCGAAAGCCTGAAGTAGTGCCGGCACCTGTGGCCGATGGGTTCTAGGTGCTTCAGTCCGGAACAGCGCTGCTACAGTCTGGAACCGTGCTACCGCCAATGTCGCAGGTTCGAATCCTGCCTCGGGCATGGATGTGTGTGATGTCCTTAAGTTAGTTAGGTTTAAGTAGTCCTAAGTCTTTGGGACTGATGACCTCAGATGTTGAGTCCCATAGTGCTTACAGCCATTTGAACCATTTGAACTTGAAGTATTAGGAGAGCGATAAGGATGGAAATTCCATCGAAGCAGAATGCAAATGACGCTTGTCTACCTGATTCCACGTTCCTTGGTAATAAGCCTCGTACCACTGTGCGAATTCATTAGCATGGTAGCCAGAACAGCTTCTTCTTATTGTCTGTCAATTGCAGCTTCTTTCTTATCCTCTATTTGACGTCGAAGCAGCCTGTCCGGAATAGCGTCTCAATAATTCAAGCAATTGCCTGGCACGACGGACAGTGGCAATCCAGATAGATAGCTTTGTACTGCTCTTCCTTAAAGTAACATATCCAACTTTTACTCATTGGCGTCCATGTCTGCAGGAATGAGCGGCCCGCAGTGCGGACAAGTAAACAGGCACATGTGTTGACATTCTGATACAGCGAAGCACGAGAGTTCTGCTTGGCAGTGGCGGTAAGTTCCTATGGGAGCAAATTGCTGAGGGCATCGGTCCCTAGGCTTACACACTACTTAACTAACTTAAACAGACTTACGCTAAGGACAACACACACACCCATGCCCGAGGGAGGACTCGAACCTTCCAGGGAGGGAGCCTCGCGAACCGTGGTAAGGCACCCTCAGATCGCGCGGCTGCTTGGCAGTGTTTGCTCCTCTAATGCCGAATCCGGCCATCGTGCTATCATATTTTAGGACATTTCTCGAATCTTTTTACGGCATGTTTCATCGTCAATATTAACAAACGCTATATCACTATAATTGGCTCCTCAAGAGCTATCGTACCTAGTTCTAAATATACGGTTCCATTAAAAAAATTTACTTGTTTCAACATCTCCGTTGATACCAGAGCTAAAACATTAACCAAACTAGAAGATACGTGCCCCTCGACACTCTAACATTTCCCGAAAACCGCGTTTCAGTATGCCCAATGGGGCGGTACCGGTTTATAGTATTTCGTGACTTTAATTACTTATAAATGATATTTCAGGTAGATCAAAAAACATATAAAACCAGTTACTTATTGTCAGCATAACAATTCTTATGATCTCAAAAATGATTGTCCCTGCAAATATTTTTCACTCTGCTACAGAAATCTACCCTTGACGTTGTGTAGAAATGTTGTCTGTAAAGTCGTGTGTGTGGCACTAAATTGCATATCATTTATCAGATTTTACACACCTATTCTTAAGGCGGAAGCACTTTTCTCTAGCAAAAGGAACATTTAGTCACAAAATACTACCCGCGCACAACACTGACGTGTGTCTCCTATTAAAATATTTCATGTAAATCGTCCCAAATAATTAGGCTTCACACATGAAATGGTTCAAATGGCTCTGAGCACTATGGGACTTAACATCTATGGTCATCAGTCCCCTAGAACTTACAACTACTTAAACCTAACTAACCAAAGGACAGCAGACAACACCCAGTCATCACGAGGCAGAAAAAATCCCTGACCTCGCCGGGAATCGAACCCGGGAACCCAGGCGCGAGAAGCGGGAACGCTACCGCACGACCACGAGCTGCGGACTAGTTCACATCTCAGCGAATAAGAAATTGATAGTACGTAACGTGCTGTGAGCACTATTTTTAAAGATTCAATCTGAGTTGAAATCTGTCTTTTAAAGTAGATTCTGGACCACCAGTGCACATTTACGAGGGTCGGTCAAAAAGTAATGCCTCCCATTTTTTTTCTACTTAAAGAAATTAAGTTAAGTGAAAAATTTGAATTTGGCGCCATTCCTCAAACCTTCTTCTGCAATCCACTGCAGTAGTAACTTTCTGTGTCAACAGGTGGCAGCACAGCAGAAGTTTGTAAGATGGCCGACATCGATGTTCGTTTGAGACAGCGTTGTGTGATTGAATTCTTGAATGCAGAAGGTGAAACGCCCATACGCATTCATGAAAGACTGAGAAGGTGTATGGTGTTGTGACAGTGGATGTCAGCACTGTTAGACGATGGGTTCGTCGTTGTAAGGAAGCTGAAGGGCAAACACCGTTGACTGACGAAAAGCGGAGCGGCAGGCCGGTGAGTGCAGTGACTCCACACAACATTCAGCAAGTTGATGACATCATTCGTGGTGACCGTCGGGTGACTGCAGATGAAGTGTGTCGCATTATTTCTCTTAGTAAAGGCAGTGTGATCACGATTATTAAACAATTGGGGTACTCAAAAGTTTGTGCACGGTGGGTTCCAAGAATGTTAACCGATCAGAATAAAGAGGCAAGGAAAACAATAGCCTCCCAACTCTTGCAGCGCTTCCGTTTGGAGGGAGATGAGTTTCTGAAAAAAATTGTGACCGGGGACGAAACATGGGTGCATTTTTTTGAACCCGAATCAAAGAGGCAGTCAATGGAGTGGCGTCACACAAGCTCGCCGAGGAAGAAAAAATTCAAAACTGTGCGATCGGCAGGGAAAGTTATGGCAACAGTTCTCTGGGATACAGAGGGTGTGATTCTGGTTGATTTTTTGGAGCAGGGATGCACAATAAATTCTGTTCAATACGTCACAACCCTCAAAAAACTTAAAGCACGTCTTCAGCGAGTTCGCCCAACAAAATCAATGGCAGATGTTCTTCTTTTGCATGACAATGCAAGACCACACACCAGTCGTCACACCTCTGACGAGATTGTCAAAATTGGATGGGAAGTTTTGCCTCATCCCCCATACAGCTCTGACCTGGCACCATCAGACTTCCATCTGTTCGGGCCACTAAAAAAAGCTCATCGTGGGATTCATTTTGAAGATGAGGAGGCCGTCAAAACATCCGTGCGTCAATGGCTTAGGAAGCAGAGCTGTGATTTTTACCGTGCTGGGATACATGCCCTTGTTCAAAGATGGACCAAAACTGTAGAGATGGGCGGAGATTACATTGAAAAATGACAAAATGATCCTCAATGTTGTGGTTTTCAACCTATGTAATTGCATTTAAATTTCCTGACAATTAAACGTAGAAAAAAAAATGGAGGCATTACTTTTTGACTGACCCTCGTACTTCCATTCATTTATAACTAACAATATTTATGTTTCTTAAAATTCTCGATTCAAAACTGCCGCGGAGATATTTTTGCTAAGTTGGCGGCAGACGGGCGATAGTCAATTTGCCTATAGTTGTTCTAGATTCCTTTTATATCAAGTTAACATATTTAGATAAAACTCTTTAAGCGTTTTACTCTCTATTCTTTAACATTTAAAATTATTCTCAATGAAAAATACTTCATATTTTTTATGCCAGCTACTAGTGAACTCCGCTGTAAGTTATTAGCGCTAATGGCTGCGCTCCTAATTATGGAGCTGTAAATTAACACTTAAAACATTAATTAGTTGGATTACAATTGAAATAAATACAAATCCACGTCTAGAAAATAGCGACTCTATTTTTCTTATAATAATTAAGAATATATTTACAGGCTTTCTCTTTACAGACGTAAATACAAATCCACGTCTAGAAAATAGCGACTCTATTTTTCTTATAATAATTAAGAATATATTTACAGGCTTTCTCTTTACAGACGTCAAACGTCTCACGTCCGAACAGTTCATCGGTTAGCACAGGAAGAACAACTGAACTACAATTATCACAGATAACAAAAGAAGATTATAATTGTCGTTGTCTATGAATGTGGTTCTCTGGTAACAGTTTTAATTCACACAGAAATTAAATCAATAGAGAAATAATGAAATAATTATTGTTAATTTTACACGATACAATCTTTTTTATACGTAGTATCGATAATATTTGTTGAAGTTTGTACACTTACTTCAATTTAACATCTTGTGGCTAGAACATAGTGTCGTGGATATTACACTAACCGTTCACGAAATAAGAAGGTGTTACGTCTTACGTGACTCACTCTGTATGCAGGGAGGTCACTTAGACGTTTCAGTGCAGATATCTCTGGAACAACAACAGATGTAGAAAAACGAGTTCCGCGAGTATGAATGTTAGGCAGGGGCTGATGAAGGTAAATTCTATGAAACGAAACCAAATATTATTTTCTACACCAACTAGGTTTTTATACTTGAATACCAAGTATTATTTCTTGACGCCTGAAATAAACGAAACACGCCGTTGTTGTCGATCCGGAGATGCAAGCGTGAACCCCAGGTTGCCAGTAATCGAGATGTGATTGACGTACAATGATACGAGAAACACTGTACTTGTCACACGCAAAGAGAAATAAGGACAGGATCTACTCGTTCGTCCTTTTTTGAGCTTCACTATGGTACTAGAATGGACATAATAGTAACCAGAGTAAACAGAATCAATGGCTGACCAAGGATCTAACAGAGGGGTATACACTAGTTGTTCGTTGTTGTACATCAATTTCATAATGGCATATGATAAGTGCAACAGATGTCACTGAACATTTTTTATGATTGCGTTAGAACTGAACTTTTGCACGTGATGAAACCATTACAGAAATGTACAACAGTATCTACAAAACAAACATACAATATGTCTCCTCAGAGAAGCGGCTGCCCCCGTCGGAGGTTCGAGTCCCCCCTCCGGCATAGATGTGTGTGTTGGGCTTGGAGTAAGTTGCTTTAAGTCAGGTTGAGTAGTGTTTAAGCATAGGGACCGATGACCTCAGCAGTTTGGCCCCATTGGAACTTACCACAAATTTCCAAAAAAAAAATGTCCTCAGAGAAATACAAAAAGGACGCCGCTATGCAATCTCATTTCTTACAGCAAAAAAGCTAAAAACTTATGTTGAAAGAGATCGCTAGTTACATGTCAACACCGCTGTGCACGCTCAGTCGCTGATAGACTCACTGCTGCCAATGTTTCTGCATAGTTATTTGAAACTTCTGACACACCACATTTTTCACATGTCGCCAGGCAAAAAGGTTCATGAGGATGAGGTCTGGCGATCGATTTACGAATTGTTTATTTATTACACTGAATGGTACTGTTCTGAAGTGTGTAAATATTTGAATGACACACATAAGAGCCGGCCGGTGTGGCCGAGTGGTTCTAGGCGCTTCAGTCTAGAACAGCGCGACCGCTGCGGTAGCAGCTTCGAATCCTGCCTCGGGCATGGATGTGTCTGCTGTCCTTAGGTTAGTTAGGTTTAAGTAGTTCTAAGTTCTAGGGGACTGATGACCTCTGATGTTGAGTACAATAGTGCTCAGAGACATTTGAACCATTTGAAAACACACAAGAGGATAACCATTTTGTACATATCAATGTTTGTGATACGAAACCTTGTTATTAGTCTCGGAAATCGTGATAACACTGGAGGTAAGATCACGCACGTCAGTCACATCGCAATTACGAGCAACGTGAGGTTCACTCTTAATCTCGGGATGTGCAATAGCGGAGTGCTTCGTTTATTTCAAGCGTAAACTTCACTTTGTAGTTTCTCGGGATGTAATTGACGTACTGATATGCAACCAACACCATTCTCTTTGTCATTTTTCGCGTTATGGATTGCGTAAGAAATAATACGGGGTGTCCATTAACAATAGGTAGGTTTGTGTTAAAAGTAATATTTGGTTACGTTTTAGAATGTCTCATAATATTTACTTTCATGAGCTCCTGCCTTACATTCATACCCGTAAAGCTGTTTTTAGAATATCTATTGTTGTTTCAGAGATATTTGCCCTGAAACGTTTAAGTGGCCACCCTTTATACTACAGTGCTGAAAATTACAGCCATGGATTAAAGAATTTATTAAAGTAGTTGTATAGGATAATTATCAAACAAAATTCCTCTTCCTCGACACGTGCGTCGAGATAAGCGGGGCTGTTCAGTTATTCCATCTGATATTCTGTAATCATACTTCAAGAGACCAAAAATTAAATCCATAGCAAACATGTGCTTCGCTCGGATACTTGTATTTATCCTCTATACACAAGCACGAATATCTTTTCCCCCCTGATTTCTTATAAGGTTTCCATCTCTGAAAATGCCGTCAAATTTCGAAGAGAAGAACTGCAAATAAAACCATGAGAACCGATGAACTGGCAGCTAGATACAACCAGGGACTAATGGTAATGACACAACATTTTTAGATTTTGGTATGCGCAAGTAACATTTGATTTTTCCACTTTCTTCCACTATTTTCTTATTGTTGGCAAAATATGTAGTGAGCTGCCTATGAGTTATTCGAGAAGACTTACAGAGGAGAGACGCTGACCGCTCACTCACTATCACGTTTCCCAAGAAAGCCTGCTCCCATGCTGCGACATTTACAGGCCGATTGCAGTATGCAAGGACTTGAAACTACAATCAGTCTCTGACCGGGAACCGTGGAAATTTCTGTAAACACATGTTTCTAATGTGTGCCGTACACGATATTGCATTCGTGTGTAACTTACCTGTGCCTTGTGCGCGTGCTTAGCTGGGTGGTAACGTGCTTGTCTCCCATGCAAGCGGGCCAGGGTTCGATTCCCAGCAGGGCTGGAGATTTTTTCCACTTGGGGACTGGGTGTTGGGCTGGCATCTTCATCACCGAAGGTGGCGTTAACTGATACAAGAACTGCACTTGCCGGCCGAACTTCACCGGATGGGGCCTCCCGGCCAACGATGCCATACGCTCATTTCGTTTTTTACCTACGTCTTGCAGTTATCCAGGTTTAAGATGCTATATTTGAAAATAAGCCGATATTTATATTTTCTAGGCAACTGTTGCTGTTCAAAAGAATGTTTCGTGTAAAAATTGTGCAATTTTTGTTTTCTATTATGTAACCAATCTGTGATGTAACCAAAGTGATCGGAATATTATGCGACTACAAAATATTCCGTAAAACGAATCGTTTCACATCCTTACTGTATACTGTGGAAAGTGACTCAGAACTGTGTCTTGGCCAGATAGCCACACAACAGGTTAGCGTGATTCGTCGTTCTTTGTCTACCAGTATTTCTCCATTTCGCGAGCAAAAGGTGTTCGCTGTACATTTTAGTGTGTGGGACGGACACACGAAACTGGTGGGATGGATTTCCACGAAATTGATAGGACTGTGACAAGTTCCGACTTCGCCTCTTGATCGGCAGTGCTCCACGCTCCGCCCTGTATATACTAGGGGCGTTCAGTAAGTAATGCACACGTTCTTTTCCCCTGAAAGCAGGCTGGTTTTATTCAGGTTTCCAGTACACCAATGTCCAGCCGATCGGCACACAAGAGATCGGACATTTTTGCGCGACCTTGCGATGATGACAGGCGCCTTTGCTAACGACTCACCGTGCTTTTGTTAACTGCTTGGGGCTCGTAGCCAATCTGCAGGCGTCTAGAATGTCTACGATACTCTGGTTCTCCATCAAAAGGAATTCAACACCAGCTCTCTGTTTGGAACGCATCTACGTTACAGGCGCCATTTTGAAAGCTACGTATAACGCCGCTACCTGTCGGAGCTTCATGAAACTATAGAGACTGAAGCTGGAATATTTCACGATGTCCCACAGCAAATTCCTCATTTTTTAGACCGAAATTTGACGAGAATGCCCCACGTCATTTGCCAAGGATTACGGTCAGCGTTACCGAAGGAAAGAGGTCTTCCTTTAAAGATAAAAGAATATTTATTTAAAGGGAAGTACACGTTCTCAAATTCCTGTTTAGCACCAACTCCCGTACAACATTTTCTCAAATTCCTGTTTAGCACCAACTCCCGTACAACATTTTATGAGTGTTATTCTAAAATGATTTTATGCGTTCCTTGATGCATTAATTTTCTCTTTTCATTTTGATGTTCACCTTTAATATATGAACTGCTCATACAAATCACTATCAAATAAAATCGATCGAACTGTTGTTGCACATGAGCAATGCGCTTTTCATCAAAATCTTGCTGGCTCCTCCCACAACATCGTTTTTTTCAGAGCCGGCTGTACCGAAAACAATCAAAACGTTGCCTTCAATAAGAAAAGAAATATAGCCATTTTGCGATAGAATTACTATCCACGTCAGCTGGCCACACTCTCCCCTATCTTTCAATGACGAACACAATGCTCCCGTAACACTGACTGAAAGCGATGAGTGGCTTTTAGGGCGGCAGCATTGGGGCGTTGCAATAGAAATGTAAACATTATAGCGTTACTCTTTCTGTAGTGATAGACGACGCAACCGTGTCAAGCCAAAACACAGTATGTCTCATATTTTTTATGTCCGAACAAAGCCAGTACTAACGGATAGATGACCGTTTCGACTAGTACTCTGACATGATAAATTCCGTCATGATCTGGAATGGAGAAAAATGCGATATTTCCGGTTTCCTTTTAACTATACAGGGTGTTACAAAAAGGTACGGCCAAACTTTCGGGAAACATTCCTCACACACAAAGAAAGAAAATATGTTATGTGGACATGCGTCCGGAAACGCTTACTTTCCATGTTAGAACTCATTTTATTACTTCTCTTCAAATCATATTAATCATGGAATGGAAACACACAGCAACAGAACGTACCAGCGTGACTTCAAACACTTTGTTACAGGAAATGTTCAGAATGTCCTCTGTTAGCGGGGATACATGCATCCACCCTCCGTCGCATGGAATCCCTGATGCGCTGACGCAGCCCTGGAGAATGGCGTATTGTATCACAGCCGTCCACAATACGAGCACGAAGAGTCTCTACAGTTGGTACCGGGGTTGCGTAGACAAGAGCTTTCAAATGACCCCATAAATGAAAGTCAAGAGGTTTGAGGTCAGGAGAGCGTGGAGGCCATGGAATTGGTCCGCCTCTACCAATCCATCGGTCACCGAATCTGTTGTTGAGAAGCGTAAGAAGACTTCGACTGAAATGTGCAGGACCTCCACCGTGCATGAACCACATGTTGTGTCGTACTTGTAAAGGCACATGTTCTAGCAGCACAGGTAGAGTATCCCGTATGAAATCATGATAACGTGCTCCATAGAGCGTAGGTGGAAGAACATGGGGCCCAATCAAGACATCACCAACAATGCCTGCCCAAACGTTCACAGAAAATCTGTGTTGATGACGTGATTGCACAATTGCGTGCGGATTCTCGTCAGCCCACACATGTTGATTGTGAAAATTTACTGTTTGGTCACGTTGGAATGAAGCCTCATCCGTAAAGAGAACATTTGCACTGAAATGAGGATTGACACATTGTTGGATGAACCATTCGCAGAAGTGTACCCGTGGAGGCCAATCAGCTGCTGATAGTGCCTGCACACGCTGTACATGGTACGGAAACAACTGGTTCTCCCGTAGCACTCTCCATAGAGTGACGTGGTCAACGTTACCTTGTACAGCAGCAACTTCTCTGACGCTGACATTAGGGTTATCGTCAACTGCACGAAGAATTGCCTCGTCCATTGCAGGTGTCCTCGTCGTTCTAGGTCTTCCCCAGTCGCGAGTCATAGGCTGGAATGTTCTGTGCTCCCTAAGACGCCGATCAATTGCTTCGAACGTCTTCCTGTCGGGACACCTTCGTTCTGGAAATCTGTCTCGATACAAACGTATCACGGCTATTGCCCCGTGCTAATCCATACATCAAATGGGCATCTGCCAATTCCGCATTTGTAAACATTGCACTGACTGCAAAATCACGTTCGTGATGAACACTAACCTGTTGATGCTACGTACTGATGTGCTTGATGCTAGTACTGTAGAGCAATGGGTCGCATGTCAACACAAGCACCGAAGTCAACATTACCTTCCTTCAAATGGGCCAATTAGCGGTGAATCGAGGAAGTGCAGTACATACTGACGAAAGTAAAATGAGCTCTAACATGGAAACTAAGCGTTTCCGGACACATGTCCACATAACATCTCTTCTTTATTGGTGTGTGAGGAATGTTTTCTGAAAGTTTGGCCGTACCTTTTTGTAACACCCTGTATACATCGCAGAAAAATTCAAACTTCGGTAGTGTGGAAGTAGCGTCTTCACATACTACAAACAATTTGTGTCCACGCTATATTATTTAATCACCTAAAAATTTCGCAAAACGAAAGCAATTTTTTTGTATTAATTATACGAGTGCCAACTGCCTTTGCACGTGAAACGTTTGAGCAGTGTTTGCTGGAATCTCCGAATCTAACTATTTGTAATTCACTAATATTTAAAATACACAGCAAAACTTTTGAAAAAGGGCTGTAAGAATTTGTTAGCTGTTGACAGAACGTATGTCAGTTTCCGTAGTGTGGACGTTCTGCTTTCAAAATGAGCACTCAAATGGTTCAAATGGCTCTGAGCACTATGGGACTCAACTGCTGAGGTCATTAGTCCCCTAGAACTTAGAACTAGTTAAACCTAACTAACCTAAGGACATCACAAACATCCATGCCCGAGGCAGGATTCGAACCTGCGACCGTAGCGGTCTTGCGGTTCCAGACCGCAGCGCCTTTAACCGCACGGCCACTTCGGCTGGCAATGAGCACTCACTCCTTGCCGAGGACTCCACTGCATTCGTGAACGAATCACTGTCCCTGTCGTCAGACGTTTTCTGAACAGACCACACACCTCGCAGTTAGTAGACATTTTATTGTACAAGCAGCTACGTTCTGGAAAAATAAGTAGAAACTGCGCACCAATCAACCAGGAAAAAGGGAATTAGTCAACATTCAATTGCGACTGATTGTGGAGGTCACCTAAGCTGCGCGCAGACTTTGTCTGAATTCCCATAGTACGGTGATCTGCTGTAGTTGGCTGTTTGCGTTCCTAAAAAGAATCTCGCAAACTGTTACTAAGTTCTGAGGCTTTCGTAACTGTAGTATCAAATTTTAAAATAGTTCATTTGAGTTTTCCAGTAGAGGGCTTCTGTTACTGCACACTCTACGCACCGTGACGTGTCTCATTTAATTAAAAAATAGAGATGGAGAGAGATTGAGACATAGAGCGAGAAAGAGCAAGTAGCTGAGAAGGGGGGAGGGGGGCGGCAGGAAACAGCCCCTCCCATAGCTCTCTTCCGCGCCACGCAAGTGTGTGAACTGTGTGTCACTGGCCGTCCGAAAAATTTTTTTTTACCTAGCTAGTAGATTTGAATGTAAACATTGTGTGCCATTATTCACCGGTTTCAGACTTTCGTTTTTTGTTGAGAGCTCCCCTGATAAAGGGGAAAATTCAACCGAATCCTGAATGCAGACATCACAACCACGGTAAAAACAGAAAACAGACGACAAAATCTTACCGTTGGGTATCTATTAAGTGAATAAAACGAAACGTGTATCGCCCGCATCTCGTGGTCGTGCGGTAGCGTTCTCGCTTCCCACGCCCGGGTTCCCGGGTTCGATTCCCAGCGGGGTCAGGGATTTTCTCTGCCTCGTGATGGCTGGGTGTTGTGTGCTGTCCTTAGGTTAGTTAGGTTTAAGTAGTTCTAAGTTCTAGGGGACTTATGACCACAGCAGTTGAGTCCCATAGTGCTCAGAGCCATTTGAACCATTTGAAACGTGTATCACAACAGAAAATGGAAATACACATGGAAGGCGTGAGGTGATTCAATCACCGCTACAGTTTTCACATAGTGGCGTTAATGAGTGTTTCTAGAACAGCACAAAGTATCCTTTGTAAACTACGTCACTGTACTTGCTGCTACATTTCTACCGCGCAGATCTGTCTCAGCTGCGGACACCGCCTTAGATGGTGGAAATTTCCATCACTGCTGGCGGGGTGTTGAGAGGTGGACAATTTTCTGATACGTCAGCTGCATCCTGCGATTGCGTGCGAGGCTCTCCCACCAGACTCTAACTACGTTGTCTTGATTTGGAGTGGGCAGAGCAATACCAATCATTAAAAGTTATAACGTGCACCATTTTGGGCATGTTTCTATTACAACTAAATTACAAGAAAGTACTGACTGAATTGATGTATATGTGCTATGCTTTTTCCACCCTGACAATTCGTAAATATTTTTTTACAAGTTTTATAGGCAGGACTAAATTCATTATGTCAGTTATCAGACGATATGTGCTGTATTTCTCCCACACTGTTCCATTCGGTATAAAATATTTTGTAAGAGTAAACTGATTAAAACTGAATCGTAAGATGTTTATAGCGCTGATACAGTAGACGATAAATATAATGCTTTTCTCAAGACTTTTCTCGTGCTCTTTGAAAGATGCTTTCCATTAGAACGTTCAAAACAGGGTACTAGCACGAACAGGGAGCCTGGGTGGCTGACTAGAGGGATAAGAATATCTTGTAGAACAAAGTGGCAATTATATCAAAACGTTAGAACCAGTCAAATTCTAAATGCAGCAGCCCATTACAAACAGTATTGTAAGGTGCTTAAAAATGTTATTAGGAAAGCAAAAAGTATGTGGTATGCAGATAGAATAGCTGAGTCTCAGGATAAAATTAAAACCAGTTGGTCAGTCGTAAAGGAAGTGGCTGGTCTGCGGAGACAGGTCGAGGATATAGAATCAGTGCGTAGTGGGAATGTCCGTGTTATTGATAAGTCGCATACATGTACAGTATTTAATAATCACTTTCTGAATATAGCAGGTGAACTAAATAGAAACCTAGTCCCAAAAGGAAATCATATAGCGCTCTTAGAAAAAAGTGTTCCGAGACTGTTACCTGAAATGTTTCTCCATTATACCGATAAGAGGGAGATTGAGTTACTTGTTAAATCACTAAAAACCAAGAACTCTCATGGATATGACGCGGTATCTAGCAGAATACTGAAGTATTGTTCTATTGTTCTATTGTTAGCCCAGTACTTAGACATATCTGTAACTTTTCCTGTAGGAGTGGTCGGTTTCCTGACTGATTAAAGCACTCGGTAGTGAAGCCACTTTATAAAAAGGGAGACAGGGATGATGTTTACTATTTTAGACATATTTCTATGCCATCGGTGTTTGCTAAGGTTATCGAGAAGGTTGTGTATACAAGGTTACTGGAGCATTTAAATTCACATAATTTGCTGTCAAACATACAGTTTGGTTTTAGAAGTGGTTTAACAACTAAAAATGCCATATTCTCTTTTCTGTGTGAGGCTTTCGACGGATTAAATAAAAGGTTGAAATCGCTAGGTGTTTTCTTTGATTTAACGAAGGCTTTTGACTGTGTTGACCACAAAATATTACTGCAGAAGTTGGACCATTATGGAGTAAGGGGAGTAGCTTACAATTGGTTTGCCTCTTACTTTAATAACAGAAAGCAGAAGGTAATTCTCCGCAGTATTGAGAGTGGTAGTGATTTTCAGGCCCAATGGGGCACTGTTAAGTGGGGCGTTCCCCAAGGGTTGGTGCTGGGGCCACTACTGTTTCTTATTTATATAAATGACATGCCTTCTAGTATGACAGGTGATTCAAAAATATTTCTGTTTGCTGATGACACCAGCTTGGTAGTGAAGGATCTTGTGTGTAATATTGAAACAGTATCAAATAATGTAGTTCATGAAATAAGTTCGTCGCTTGTGGAAAATAATTTGATGCTAAATCACAGTAAGACTCAGTTTTTACGGTTTCTAACTCACAATTCAACAAGAACCGATATTTTGATCAGACAGAATGGGCATATTATAAGCGAGACGGAACAGTTCAAGTTCCTAGGCGTTCGGATAGATAGTAAGCTGTTGAGGAAAGCCCATGTCCAGGGTCTTGTTGAGAAAGTAAATGCTGCTTTATTTACCATTAGAACAGTATCTGAAATAAGTGACAGTTCAACAAGAAAAGTAGTATACTTCGCATATTTTCATACGCTTATGTCGTATGGTATTATTTTTTGGGCTAATTCTTCTGATTCAAAATAGGTATTTTTGTCTCAAAAACGGGCTGTTTGAGCTATATGTGGTGTAAGTTCGAGAACCTCTTGTCGACCCCTATTCAATAGTCTGGCAATTCCGACATTGCCCTCACAGTATATATTTTCTTTAATGTCGTTTGTTGGTAGCAACGTTAGCCTATTCCCAAGAGTTAGCAGCTTTCACTCAGTTAATGCTAGGCAGAAATCAAATCTGCATGCGGAATGCACTTCCTTGACTCTTGTGCAGAAAGGAGTGCAGTATTCTGCTGCATTCATTTTCAATAAGCTACCACAAGAACTCAAAAATCTTAGCAGTATCCAAAACACTTTTAAGTCTAAACTGAAGAGTTTCCTCATGGCTCACTCCTTCTATTCTCTCGAGGAGCCTCTGGAAGAGCTAAAAAATTAAGCAAATTCCAGTGTTACATTGTTGATTTTCTTTATTTAAACTTACGACTTGTCGCCTGAATATGTTTTTTATATTTCATTTTACCTGTTTCTACTATCGTGTTATAATTTCATGTATTGACTCGTTCCATGACCATGGAGACTTTTCCTTAATTTGGTCTCACGGAACAATAAATAAATAAATAAACTAACGTAGCAAATTTTTACGTAACGGATTGTAATCTTTGAAAATGTAGTTAACTATGAAACGCATAAGACGTTTTACATTAAAGACTTTTTATTTTATAACATTAGCTGTTATGTTACCAAGATACACTTATAACAAATTTGCCTTTGTTTCTTCTTGAAACGAACAGAAGGTATTGAATACTTCTGACTACATATATCACAGCCCAGCATAACATTGTGTAAGATGGCACATGTAAAAGACATCGGGCTTGCAATTGCGCATAAAGCCCTTAGGCAAACGTTGAAGTTGTTTCCGTAGGATCGAGTCCTCCCTCGGGCATGGGTGTGTGTGTGTTTGTCCTTAGGATAATTTAGGTTAAGTAGTGTGTAAGCTTAGGGACTGATGACCTTAGTAGTTAAGTCCCATAAGATTTCACATACATTTGAATATAGTGTTTGAAATGCCATTACATGATTAGAAAACTGAAATGTGGGTAGCAGTATCCAGACGCAGCATTAAAGAACATTTATTTTTTGAAAAATCCAAGAACAGTGAACGTCATTGTCAAAAAACCATGATTTCATTTGCCAGCTGTAGGAAGATGAAATCAGCTCATCATTGTTTCAAACAAGGTGGCGCTCTTCCTCACGCAGATAACAACACTATATTCCTTCTGGAAGAGATCTTTGGGGAACGTGTCATCTCAAAACACCTAATGCCCTCTCACTCACCGGATCTTACTCAACCAGACTTTCTCCTTTTAGGAACACCAAAATTTTTAATGTGCCACAACAGCGCACATACGTTTCTTGTCTTAATGCTGAAGTAACCGATGTGTGTGTTTGTGGAGCATATTACGCACAAAGTGTTTCCAAATATAATTATGTGAGTTCGGTCTTGTATAGCTGCCTGTGAATGTCATTTTTAGCATACGTTGTAACTATACTGAACTTTTCCAAACACCCTGCACAATCTTCACAAATCCGAATTCACAAGACTGTGGTGGATCTTAACTTATTCGCTGTACCACAAAGATTTTACTTTCAAAAGAGACGCGTGAATTTACAATGGTGTAACTTTTGCATCAAGGATGTCCAACTCTTGGTCCGTGGGTGGATGTGGTCCGAAGGAAACATCAATGTGGCCCAAGAAGTGAACATCTTTCCCACGACCGTGGAAAAGAAAATTCTATAAATTTAGGTTTAAGTAAAGTTATGATAAATGGTATATTTTCGAAGTGAAACACGCACCACACGATGCTATTCGCCGCATTTCTACATTCCCTTTGGTCGTTTTTTCTTCAGCAGTTATTGTCAGTAGTGTTAAGTACGTTACGAGCGGCCGAAATATTCTCGTCTTCTTCCAGTGTGGCACAGGTCAGCTAAAACTTTGGCCACCCTGATTTAGCGACTTCAGACAAGAGACTGCTTAAAAATATATATCCAAGCTCGATCTACAGATTGTGAAATGGGATTCAACGACTCGCCTCTCCTTAGAGCTACGCTTGGTGATGAGAACCTCTGCATTTGTTCTGACTTCACGACATCGGCTGCTGTGACCCAACGCCGCTCACAACCCAACGAGTACCTCAACAAAAGCTGCAAAAACTCAAATAGGCTGAAATATCTGCAACACATGAGTGAAACACGATTTTCCACAATAACTTCATATAACGTGAAACAATATATGAATGACGCTATAAATCTGCACGTTTACTGAGTCATGTACATCATAAAGGGAACAGAAATTGTATCGTGATAAACTCGCGCTATTTCAAGGTTTTAAGCATCTAGTGGCTTCCAGCAAACTCTTAGCGTAATTTCAAACATTCTCCAAACTTTTTCTCGTTCACATGCTTCGAGTACAATATTTAATGCATTAATCATTTGAAAAGTACCCGCCAGGGTAGCCGGGTAGGCGCGCCGGCCGCGGATCGAATCCATCAGGAGGATTAACGACGACGTCCAGTGTGCCAGCCTGCCTGGATGTGGTTTTTAGGTGGTTTTCCACGTCCCGCTAGGTGAATACCGGCCTCGTCCCCACGTTCCCCCTTAGTTACACAGCTCGCAGACATCTGCACACATTGGCACTCTTCCATGGATTACACTAGACACAGACAGTTGGGGTGTACTAATTCCTTCCCGAGGGGTACAGGCATCTGGCCACCCCTTAACATTAACATGCCACATGCGATTAACCAGCAGACCCTACAAGTCGGGATAAATGCTTGGAAAGAGAGAATCATATATAAAGTAATCATACGTTTAAAGCTGTTTTACACACTGACGTGACAAAAGTCATACGATATGTACATAAAGAGACTGTGGTAGTATCGCTTACATTAGTTGCAAAAGAGCAGTGCTTTGGCAGAGCTGTCGTTTGTGCCCACGTGATTCGTGTGAAAAGGTTTCAGACGTGATTATGGCCGCCCGACGGGAATTTAGATGCTCTGGAAGCGGAGTGATAGTTGGAGCTAGAGACATGTGATATTCCATTTCGGAAGTCTTTAGGGAATTCAATATTCCGAGATCCAAAGCGTCAAGAGAGTGCCGAAAGAACTAAATTTCAGCCATTACCTCTAAGCACGGACAACACAGTGGCCGACAGCCTTCACTTAACGACCGAAAGCAGCGGCGTTATCATACAGTTGTCAGTGCTAACAGAAAAGCAACACTGCGTGAAGCAACAGCAGAAATCAGTGTGGGATATATGACGAACGTATCCGTTAGGACAGTGCGGCCAAACCTAACGTTAGCGGACAGTCACAGCAGACGACCTACGCGAGATCCTTCGCTAATGCCTCTCCTGAGCTCGTTACCCTCTCGTGTTGCATCTGCAGCACTTTCTCAATTATGGTCGGCTGTAGAGGCAGTATGAATCAATATTTGTGCAGGGTACTTACAAGGGCTTGTTGAGTCCATGCCAGGTGGAGTTCCTGCACTACGCTGGGCAAAAGGGGGTCGAACACGATATTAGGAGCCGCCTAATACCTTTGACTTTTTTGCCGCGAGGGGTAGCCGTGCGGTCTTGGCCGTCTTGCCACGGTTCGCGCGGTTTCCCCCAGTCGGAGGTTCGAGTCCTCCCTTTGGCATGTGTGTGTGTGTGTGTGTGTGTGTGTGTGTGTGTGTGTGTGTGTGTGAAATCTTATGGGACTTAACTGCTAAGGTCATCAGTCCCTACGCTTACCACTACTTAACCTAAATTATCCTAAGGACAAACACACACACCCATGCCCGAGGAAGGACTCGAACCTCCGCCGGGACCAGCCGCACAGTCCAGAACTGCAGCACCCTAGACAGCTCGGCTAATGCCGCGCGGCGTAGTGGGTGTGTGTTGTCCTTAGCGTAAGTAACTCTAAGTCAGATTAAGTAGTGTGTAATCCTAGGGCCCGATGACCTCGGCTGTTGGGTCCCATAGAACTTACCACAAATTTAAAAATTTACCACCTTTGATGTTCAGTTGATCTTCCAATTCGTTCGGCATCCAACCTTAGCCTGTCTTTCAAAATTTTTCAGTTGTTCTGTGAACCGCATTACGATGAGGTACATCTGCTTCCAGGAATTTTTCAGCGAATGTCTCTTGCTCTGAATCCCAGTGGTTGTTGTCTTGTCGAAACTCATGTTCAACAAGGCAAGTACATTGTTCAGATACATGTACCATAATTTAAAAACAAAGTGAACATCTAAATACCCGCTGCCCCCCGACCACCTTCAACAGGTTTTAACTAAACCACGCAGTTAACTGTCACACTGCAGTAGGACGAATTATGACGCAATCGCTTGTCCATGAAAAAGCAGTTCTGCCAGTTTGTGTTCTGCCAACTTCGTTTCAATCTTTCATCGTAGACCCAATCAACGCCAGCACTCCGTAGTCTAGTACACAGTGACTTCACGAAACCGCCGTATTTTTATTGAAATATAAGGCTGTGAATAGATGGTTCTTACTTAAAACTTCTTCCTAATTAACACAGCAGAATGTGTAGCATCAGATGAAAGAATATACAGCGCGAATTCGGTTAACATCTGCCGTGATATAACTGCGTTTAGGAAAAGTTGGGTGGAAGCCGTATGACGGATAATCGACACTGCTGACCGCTCAAAGAACTGTAGCCTAGTCGGAAGACAATGTCGTGGGCAACTAACGAGAGATGACGCTCGATGGGCATGCCCTATTTTAATAATGCTGCCTAATACTGATTCCAGTAGCGATTAAAATCGATTGAACGATTAACCTACCAAGAAGGCTGAAGCTGCTGCTAAAATATTCAAAGGCTACAGCTTCTGTAGCTCTGTGAATGCTGGTAATTCGTCAGTGCAGTTCGAACAGTTAAACTCCTCCAACGGTCATGAGCAGAACCACAGCTAAGTTCTTCGTAGAGTGCACAACCGGCTCTCATTTCTCTCGTTCCGAACAATGCGAACATTAAATTTGTTTTTAATAAATACGTTGTCAATACAATGTACTCGTTATAGCCTAGAAACTAACCCAACAGCTGTCGTTCTCCAGTATTTCGTGATACTGATTTCGCAACTGAAGTCAGTACGTTTTCTTAACTTACTGCCATTATGTAATTTGAGAGTTATCTTCAACCGGTAGCAGTAATATTCTTCTGCACACTACAAAAGGCTACGCAATAACGACCATTTAACTAATTACAATTTCCAAAATAATGTTCTTCAAACAAAGGAAGCCACAAGTAAGTAATAGCGTCTTTCGTGAGAAGCAAGCTGAAATGGAACTAATTGTCAGTTTTGTGTTCATTCATTAATTTAAGAATATTACTTAAAATTTGTGAAAGTATTTAGTTTGAAGTAGTTATTAATTGCAAGTACAGTCCCTACTAAATTTCATTTGCTGACATTAGAATAACTCTTCCCATAAAAATGATTATTACTTTAATTTTAAACAATAAGTCACCAAAGTTATTAGCACGTTATCCAAAGATTACCATTAATATTGTGCTTTTGCATTATTTCTGGTTTTGTGTGTTGCATACTCGTGTTGGTAATGATGTTTGTGTATCTATGGATGTGGTTCTACAGCGCTGGTAGGTTCCCTGATAGGTAGACGTACCAACTGTAGAATGCGATGCACTACCTTTCACCAGTAATCACATCACCGATTACCTTTAAAACAGTAAGATCAGTGCAATTTACGTACAATAATCTTGTGGTTATTCGGCTTATACAGTCGTTACTTTCTGAAGCATCTTTATTTATTCGCAAAGGAATCAAATATCACAGCACATTTTGTCACGGTAGATCTGATAACCATAGTCAAAATTTCGATAGTTAAGGAACATGCAGGTACAGGAGGCGCTCAGAAAATGTAGTTTACACTATGTTCGTGAAAACTTCACAAACTCCGAAAACACATGATCTTCACGTCATCCTGTAATTCACAACTGACGTTAAAGGCAAAATTCTGCGGTTTTGATAATAGATACGGAAATTCCAATAAATGGTAGAATTGAAGTACCGTATTCCTAGTTTAGAACATCCTATCTAATAGTGACTGGTAGAATTTGATACTGATACAAAAAACTTTGTGTTACAACAAATAAAATGAGGACACACAATGCTGGACGTAAGAAAAGCATTATTTATTGTTTTGCTAGATCTACTCGTAGTTAAATTCTTTGCTAAAGTAAACTGAAGTATCTTAATTAATATTATGTCTAGTACTGGTCTAGATTACAAAGACAAACTAACAACGTGTATTAAAATAAAATAGTGAAGTAAAATAGGCCTGTACAGGGTGGTCCATTGATCTTGACCGGGCCAAATATCTCACGAAATAAGCATCAAACGAAAAAACTACAAAGAACGAAACTCGTGTAGGCACCACAGGACATTTCAATTTCCACTGTCTATACTTTTACGAATAAATTTATAATACTTTGTCAGCATGACCAGGAAGGATTCAGAATTTACACTCTTAGCAGTGGAAGTTGTAAAACATAACGAAATAATTTTTTTTACATGTGAAACTTCATAATTTTTTTCACCATTTGTTGCTATAGGTACACTTTTCTTCATAAATAAGAGAGATTCTTCGATGAATTTTGCACAGCATACAAACCATACTTAAAGGTGTATGAAACTCTAGAATGTTCCAAATCTATTAAAAACTGTAGTAAAAATTGAGGTAATTAACTACAAAATTTGTGTTTTTTCTAAACATGAAGTTTCAAATACAACAGCTCATTCGTTTTCTTCATAAATTAAATAAATTCTAGAGTTTCATGCACCTGTAAGTATGGCGTGTATGCCGTGCAAAATTCATTGAAGAATCTCTCTAACTTGTGAAGAAAAGTGTACCTATAGCAACAAATGCAGCCATTAGTAAGTAAAAAAATTATGAATTTTCACACGCAAAAAAATTTATTTTCTTATGTTTTCGAACTTCCACTGCAATGAGTGTGAATCCTGAATCCTTCCTGGTGATGCTGACAAAGTTTTATGAATTTATTTGTAAAAGTATAGACACTGGAAATTAAAACGTAATGTGATGCCTCTCCTTCTCTAAGTCGGCAGGTTTGACGTCCTACCCCACTTAAATAGGAACCCCCAATTTTTATTACATATTCGTGTAGTGCGTAAAGAAATACGAATGTTTTAGTTGCAGTTGAAGCGGTATTGAACAGCATATTTCATGACACCTGGATTGGTCGTCGAAGCACGTTCACCGGATCTGACGTCCCCGGATTTATTTCTGTGGGGAAAGTTGATGGATATTTGCTATCGTGATCCACCGGCAACGCCTGACAACATGCGTCATTGTATTGTCAATGCATGCGCGAACATTACGGAAGGCGAATTACTCGCAGTTGAGAGGAATGTCGTTACACGTATTCCCTAATGCATTGAGGTTGACGGACATCATTTTGAGCATTTATTGCATTAATGTGGTATTTACAGGTAATCACGCTGTAACAACATGCGTTCTCAGAAGTGATAAGTTCACAAAGGTACATGTATCACATTGGAACAACCGAAACAAGCGAAAAAAGTGGGGGTTCATACTCAAAAAAACGCTGTTAATATTCGTTTGACCTATGGCAGCGCCACCAAGAGGTCCAACCATAGCGCCATCTGGTTTCCCCCTTCAAGCTAGACGAGTTTCGCCCTTTGTAGTTTTTTCGTTTGACGCTTATTTCGTGAGATATTTGCCCCGGTCACGATCAATGGACCACCCTGTATACAAGAATTGCTTTGCTATGTCAGGAATGTAACTTGTCAGTAGTGTTGTTCAACCGTTATATTTTTAAATCCATTGAGAAACATAAGGAATTTTTAGAAGAGACAAAACTTGATGAAGTGGAAATTAAATTGCTAAGATTTGGTGATACATAGTTATCAGTGAGGAAAACGAAGAGAAATTTCCAAAAGATTATCTAGAATCAATATAATTTTTCTCTGCTCGAGGGTTGAGTGTTTGTGTTGTCCTCATCATCTCGTTATCATCATCATCATTTGTGACGTTGGCTAGATAGGACTGTGTACATATCGGGACTTTATTCGGGCGCTGATGACCGCGCAGTTGAGCGCCTCAAAACCAAACACCTTCATCATTTGTTAAAGTAGTGAAAGAAATTATTAAAGAGAACTGAGGAAGACCTACACAGCAATATTCCAGAAAGATCAGAGATAATGGGTGTGCAGACTCATACAAGGGAATGAGGAGACTGAGAGTGAATAAGGACTTGACAAGAAAAATTGCCATCAACTAATCATGGGATTGAGAGTTAATAAGGTGTAAGAAAAGGGATTTATATTTTTTTACTGACGTAATTGCTTGTAACAATCAGTGACTCAACATTTTGTTAGTACAATTTAGAGAATATATTTCAGTTAGGTAGCATTTGAGGAATAAATTTCTATATTTGAAACTGTAGTTCATCACCAAATATACACTCCTGGAAATTGAAATAAGAACACCGTGAGTTCATTGTCCCAGGAAGGGGAAACTTTATTGACACATTCCTGGGGTCAGATACATCACATGATCACACTGACAGAACCACAGGCACATAGACACAGGCAACAGAGCATGCACAATGTCGGCACTAGTACAGTGTATATCCACCTTTCGCAGCAATGCAGGCTGCTATTCTCCCATGGAGACGATCGTAGAGATGCTGGATGTAGTCCTGTGGAACGGCTTGCCATGCCATTTCCACCTGGCGCCTCAGTTGGACCAGCGTTCGTGCTGGACGTGCAGACCGCGTGAGACGACGCTTCATCCAGTCCCAAACATGCTCAATGGGGGACAGATCCGGAGATCTTGCTGGCCAGGGTAGTTGACTTACACCTTCTAGAGCACGTTGGGTGGCACGGGATACATGCGGACGTGCATTGTCCTGTTGGAACAGCAAGTTCCCTTGCCGGTCTAGGAATGGTAGAACGATGGGTTCGATGACGGTTTGGATGTACCGTGCACTATTCAGTGTCCCCTCGACGATCACCAGTGGTGTACGGCCAGTGTAGGAGATCGCTCCCCACACCATGATGCCGGGTGTTGGCCCTGTGTGCCTCGGTCGTATGCAGTCCTGATTGTGGCGCTCACCTGCACGGCGCCAAACACGCATACGACCATCACTGGCACCAAGGCAGAAGCGACTCTCATCGCTGAAGACGACACGTCTCCATTCGTCCCTCCATTCACGCCTGTCGCGACACCACTGGAGGCGGGCTGCACGATGTTGGGGCGTGAGCGGAAGACGGCCTAACGGTGTGCGGGACCGTAGCCCAGCTTCATGGAGACGGTTGCGAATGGTCCTCGCCGATACCCCAGGAGCAACAGTGTCCCTAATTTGCTGGGAAGTGGCGGTGCGGTCCCCTACGGCACTGCGTAGGATCCTACGGTCTTGGCGTGCATCCGTGCGTCGCTGCGGTCCGGTCCCAGGTCGACGGGCACGTGCACCTTCCGCCGACCACTGGCGACAACATCGATGTACTGTGGAAACCTCACGACCCACGTGTTGAGCAATTCGGCGGTACGTCCTCCCGGCCTCCCGCATGCCCACTATACGCCCTCGCTCAAAGTCCGTCAACTGCACATACGGTTCACGTCCACGCTGTCGCGGCGTGCTACCAGTGTTAAAGACTGCGATGGAGCTCCGTATGCCACGGCAAACTGGCTGACACTGACGGCGGCGGTGCACAAATGCTGCGCAGCTAGCACCATTCGACGGCCAACACCGCGGTTCCTGGTGTGTCCGCTGTGCCGTGCGTGTGATCATTGCTTGTACAGCCCTCTCGCAGTGTCCGGAGCAAGTATGGTGGGTCTGACACACCGGTGTCAATGTGTTCTTTTTTCCATTTCCAGGAGTGTAAATATACAGAATTTGAAGACGCGCCTCCGACTAAGATGACAACAATAATTGTCTATCACTTCTCGTTGTCTTGATTCTAAAAGCTGTCATTAATCATGTAATGTGTGAGTATAGATAACTGAATTAATGATCTGTGAGAAGAAATAGATAGGTGAACGACATTTATAAATTTGACTTTGTCTGAACAGGATGCTCGCTTACCCTAAGAGGTAAGGCGACAGCCCGCAATAAGGTGCTAATCCAAGTTCGAGGCCCGTTCCGACGTAAATTTTCATACGTCGGTTTAGACCGTACATCTGTAATTGTTACAGTAAAATTATATTTGAGGAATAAATTTCAATATTTGAAACTGTAGCTCCTGGACTTAGAAACGGCAGTGTCAGAAGCGTGTTGAGACATGTGTCTAGTCGATATGTCTTAACACAATATGTATAAATTTCTGTTACACGATAAGTCACACAAATTTAAAGCCTGTCAATTCCACTAAGTACCCAGGGACGACGATCACGAACAATTGAAATAGGAACGGTAACACAGATAATTTTGTGTGTGTGTGTGGGTGGGGGGGGGGGGGGAGCGGGGGGAGGAGGGAGGCGATCCAAGAAGACTGAGTTTTATTGTCAGACATTAGAATTTGCAGCAGATCCACCAAAGAGACTACCTACACTACGCTTCTTCGTCCTCTGCTATAATATTGCTGTGCGGTATGGTGGTCTTACGAGATAGGATTGACGGAGGGCGTCGAAGAAGCTCGAAGGAGGACAGCTTGAATAGTATTATTGTAAAATATAGGAGAGAGTGTGACAGATATGATATGTAACTTAGGTTGGCAGCCGTTAAAACAAAGGCATTTATCGTTGCGTCGAAACCTTTCCACGCAATTTCAGACTCCAGTTTTCTCCTCCGAATGCGAAAGTATATTGTTGACGCCCACCTTACGGGGAGAGAAGTGATCACCGTAATAAAGTTACGGTAATCATAGCTCGCAGCGGAAAATTTAAGTGTTCGTTTTTCCCGCGCTCTGTTTGAGAAAGAATCGGTAGAGTAATAGGTTAAAGTGGTTCGGTGAACCCTCTGCTAGTCACTTCAGTGTGAACTGCAGAGCAGTCATGTGGGCGCAGATGTAAATGTACCGTAAACTCATTTCCGTATCGTTGTAAATCTCTGTGCCGCTAAATACAGCATACGGATTCTTTGTTTCGACTCTACAATTGCAAACTTTAGCTGCAGCGATTTAGGTCGCGAACGAGCGCGAAATATTTAAGTCGAGAAACACATTGGATCTGAGTGCCTGCAGAACTGAATTAAACCCCACAGGCGGAAGTGTGTCTTTAAAGGTACCCGGCCGTGTCGGAGCGCCTTTCGATAATTTTTTTCTGCCCGAGTTCCCTGGCACGCCAAGGAATTCTTTTCTGTTCAATAGAAGAGGCAGGCGGAAGGAAAGACGACGGAAGCCATATTGGCGTTGCGTGTTGTGTGGCTACCACCGGCGACGGGTTCCTTCCTTCCACATATACCGAGACTTCTCGCAGAAAGACGCCCAGCACGAAAAAGTACGCTTCAGGGAACTGGCCTTAACAATCTGCGAAGCACTACTCAGAGTCACTATATTGGAGTCTGTCAGTGCAACTGGCAGTGAGCTTATAAAAAAGGAAGTGTTCGATTTAAATGGAATCAGCAGAGCTGCTTAACTGTCTTCATATATTTATTTCTTTCATCTGTCTTTTTCTTTACTGTCTATTCCTTTTGCAATTATATTCGTTCTTTAAGTTGTATCTTTTTAGCAATAACTTCGTGTTCAAATGACCACTGCATTCGCTACGTATGCATAGAAAGCGCATAAGATATAGTGAAAAGTGCTAGAAGAATTTGGACGAAGTATCTCCCAAAGGCTTGGTGTGTTCATATTGTTTTCTTGACACATAGTCTTTGGAAAAGTTTTAATGAACATCAACAACATCAACAACAGCTGAATAGCTTGAGCCTTTCAACTTGAGATGTCGCAAACCACGTTCGGCAGCCTAAACAAATGGGAACACCCGGTTCTATGCAAGGAATGTCGGATACGTCTGATGAGTAAGATATGAATGCTCTCATCTTACAGGGTGTTTCAAAAATGACCGGTATATTTGAAACGGCAATAAAAACTAAACGAGCAGCGATAGAAATACACCGTTTGTTGCAATATGCTTGGGACAACAGTACATTTTCAGGCAGACAAACATTCGAAATTACAGTAGTTACAATTTTCAACAACAGATGGCGCTGCGGTCTGGGAAACTCTATAGTACGATATTTTCCACATATCCACCATGCGTAGCAATAATATGGCGTAGTCTCTGAATGAAATTACCCGAAACCTTTGACAACGTGTCTGGCGGAATGGCTTCACATGCAGATGAGATGTACTGCTTCAGCTGTTCAATTGTTTCTGGATTCTGGCGGTACACCTGGTCTTTCAAGTGTCCCCACAGAAAGAAGTCACAGGGGTTCATGTCTGGCGAATAGGGAGGCCAATCCACGCCGCGTCCTGTATGTTTCGGATAGCCCAAAGCAATCACACGATCATCGAAATATTCATTCAGGAAATTAAAGACGTCGGCCGTGCGATGTGGCCGGGCACCATCTTGCATAAACCACGAGGTGTTCGCAGTGTCGTCTAAGGCAGTTTGTACCGCCACAAATTCACGAAGAATGTCCAGATAGCGTGATGCAGTAATCGTTTCGGATCTGAAAAATGGGCCAATGATTCCTTTGGAAGAAATGGCGGCCCAGACCAGTACTTTTTGAGGATGCAGGGACGATGGGACTGCAACATGGGGCTTTTCGGTTCCCCATATGCGCCAGTTCTGTTTATTGACGATGCCGTCCAGGTAAAAATAAGCTTCGTCAGTAAACCAAATGCTGCCCACATGCATATCGCCGTCATCAATCCTGTGCACTATACCGTTAGCGAATGTCTCTCGTGCAGCAATGGTAGCGGCGCTGAGGGGTTGCCGCGTTTGAATTTTGTATGGATAGAGGTGTAAACTCTGGCGCATGAGACGATACGTGGACGTTGGCGTCATTTGGACCGCAGCTGCAACACGGCGAACGGAAACCCGAGGCCGCTGTTGGATCACCTGCTGCACTAGCTGCGCGTTGCCCTCTGTGGTTGCCGTACGCGGTCGCCCTACCTTTCCAGCACGTTCATCCGTCACGTTCCCAGTCCGTTGAAATTTTTCAAACAGATCCTTTATTGTATCGCTTTTCGGTCCTTTGGTTACATTAAACCTCCGTTGAAAACTTCGTCTTGTTGCAACAACACTGTGTTCTAGGCGGTGGAATTCCAACACCAGAAGAATCCTCTGTTCTAAGGAATAAACCATGTTGTCTACAGCACACTTGCACGTTGTGAACAGCACACGCTTACAGCAGAAAGACGACGTACAGAATGGCGCACCCACAGACTGCGTTGTCTTCTATATCTTTCACATCACTTGCAGCGCCATCTGTTGTTGAAAATTGTAACTACTGTAATTTCGAAAGTTTGTCCGCCTGAAAATGTACTGTTGTCCCAAGCATATTGCAACAAACGGTGTATTTCTATCGCTGCTCGTTTAGTTTTTATTGCCGTTTCAAATATACCGGTCATTTTTGAAACACCCTGTAGAATAACTACACGAATTTTAATCCCAAATGCGAAGTCGAGGCTAATAACGACTCATACCGCGTAATAACTTATACTTCAGCTACCTAATAACATATATCGGTTTAATTAAATATTTATTAAATTCTTTTGCCTTTCAGCTATTCCAGTAAACACGGAAGGAGCCTTGCCGAAGATTCAATTCATATTTCCTGACGCCCTGGCGAACGTTATTAGTCACGGCCGAATAATTGCACTCCAGGGGCATGATTATGCTTAAAATAGACTCACAGCGCCCCTCTTCAGCGGCAGAGGTCGCTATGATATCTACAACGCTTAGGTTTTATTTGTACATAAGGAAGAGCTTCTATACAGAGATGACAAAAGTCGTGGAACAGCGATATGCACATATTTAGATGTCGGTAGTATCGGTCATACAAGGTATGAAAGGAGAGTGCATTAGTGGAGCTGTCATTTGTACCCAGGTGACTCACGTGACACGGTTTCCGAGGTGATTATGGCCCCACAACGGGAATTAGCAGACTCTGAACGCGTAGAGGTAGTTGGAATTAGACGCATAGGACTTTCCATTTCGGAAATAGTTAGACAATTCCGTCTTCCGAGATCCTCAGTGTCAAGAGTATGCCGAGATACCAAATTTCAGGGACTACTCTCACCACGAACAATGCAGTGGCTGACAGCCTTGACTTAACAACCGAGAGCAGAGGGGTTTGCGTACCTACTCTGCGTGAAATAACCACAGAAATCGATGTGGGACGTACGAGGAACATATCTTTAGGACATTGTCGTGAAATTTGGCGTTAATGGGCAATGACACTAGACAAACGACGTGAGTGCTTTTGCTAATAGGACGTCATCGCATGCATAGCCTCTCATAGGCTCGTGACCTTGTCGGTTGCACCCTAGACGACTGGAAAACCGTGGCCTGGTCAGATATCAGATATCAGTTGGTAAGAGATGGTGATAGGGTTTGAGTGTTCCGCAGAGCCCAAGAAGCCATGAACCCACGTTGTCGACTATGCACTGTGCAAGCTGGCGATGGCTCTAAAGTGGTGTGGGTTGTTTAGATGGAATGGACTGAGTTCTCTGGTCTACGTGATTATTAACTGGAAATGCTTATGCTCGGCTACTTGCAAACCGTTTTCAGCTATTCATTGACTTCTTGATCCCAAACAACTATGGAATTTTCTCCGGGCCACAACTGTTCACGATTCGTTATTCTGGACAACTATAGCGCATGATTTGGCCACCTAGCTCGCCGGCGTGAATCCTATCTACCATTCATGGAACATAATCGAGAAGTCAGTTCGTCCACAAAATGATGCACCGGCAACACTTTCGCAGTTCTCGACGCCTGTAGTAGCAACATGACTCAGTATTTCTGCAAGGGACTCACAAAGAGTTGTTGAGTTCATACCACGTCGAGCTGCTGCGCTACGTTGGACATAAGTACGTCCGACCCGATATTTGGAGGTATCCCATGACTTTTGTCACCCCAGTGTAAGTCAGATACGTAAATACCAAAACTGTGATACGATATACATTAGAGAGATTCGTAGAGATATGGCGCTCTGCTGTCCGAAGATCAGCGCCTTATAGCAGAACATCCGCATCGGCAACATGACAGCGCTCTCTCTGTCAAGTCTAACGCAGTGGTACCCTATATAGGGATAACGTCAGTAGAGATTATTGGGAATGTCACAGTAGACAAGAGTAATTCCACTGTTACGGCTGCTTAGAAACTACTAACTTCTAAATTCCCTTCAGAACAAAATGATGAACTTCGTGATGCGTGATTTCTATGCCCATAACACGGCAAGATTGGGCTGCGCAGGTTCAATTGGTCTGACTCTTTTCACCACTTCTTCTTGGAGACGAGGTTACAACAAAGATCTTATTTTTGTGATTGAGATCAGTCATGTCACAGACACAACTTTAAGAAAGCTAACTGCAAAATATTTTCTACATTTCTGAGAGAATATACTCTAAAGAGCCAAAGAAACTGGTACACCTGCATAATATTGTGTAGGGCCATAGCGAGCACGCAGAAGTGCCGCAACTCGACACGGCGTGGGCTCGACTGATGTCTGGAGTAGTGCTGGAACAAACTGACAGTATGACTCTTGCAAGGTTGTCCATAAATCCAAAAAGAGTACGAAGGGAAGTGTTTAAACACAGAAGAGTGTTTCTGCAGCAAATCTGTAGCAATTCTGGACGTGTGGGGTGCCGCATTGTCCTGCTGGAATTACTCAAAATGGTTCAAATGGCTCTGAGCCCTATGTGACTTAACTGCTGAGGTCATGTCCCCTAGAACTTAGAACTACGTAAACCTAACTAACCTAAGGACATCACACACATCATGCTGGAGGCAGGATTCAAACCTGCGACAGTAGGGGTCGCGCGGTTGCAGACTGTAGCGCCTAGAAGCGCTAGGCCACGCTGGCCGGCGGAATTACTCAGGTCCATCAGAATGCACAATGGACATGAAACGATGCAGGTGATGCTTAAGTACGTATCATCTGTCAGAGTCGTATCTAGACGTACCCTACATCACACATACTGCACACGCCTCACAGGCTGAACAGTCCCCAGCTGACATGCACGGTCCATGGTTGGCTCTGAGCATTATGGGACTTAACTTCTGAGGTCATCAGTCCCCTAGAACTTAGAACTACTTAAACCTAACTAAGGACATCACACACATCCATCCCCGAGGCAGGACTCGAACTGGCGACCGTAGCGGTCGCGCGGTTCGAGACTGCACGGTCCATGCATTCATGAGGTTGTCTCCATACCCGTACACGTCCATCCGCTTGATACAATTAGAAGCGGGACTCGTCCGACCAGGCAATATGTTTCCAGTCATCAACAGTCCAATGTCGGTGTTGTCAAGCCCACGCGAGGCGTAAAGCTGTTTGTCGTGCAGTCATCAAGACTACACAACCTTCGGCTCCGAAAGGCTATATCGATGATGTTCCGTTGAATGGTTCGCACGCTGACAGCCCTGCATTGAAACTGATAGCAATATGCGGAAGGGTTGATTTCTGTCACAATGAACGAGTCTCTTCAATCGTCGTTTGGCCCGTTTTTGCAGCATCTATTTCCGGCCGCAACGATGTCGGAGATTCAGTGTTTTACCGGATTCCTGATATTCACGGTACTCCCGTGAAATCTTCGTACGGGAAAATCCCCACTTCATGGCTACCTCGGAGACGCTGTGTCCAATCGCTCATGCGCCGTCTATAACACCACATTCAGACTCACTTAAGTCTTGATAACCTGCCATTGGTTGTAGCAGCAGTAACCGAATAGCAACTGCGCCAGATACTTGTCTTATATAGGTGTTACCGACCGGAGCGCCGTATTCTGCCTCTTTACATATTCCTGTATTTGAGTATGCATGCCTATGCCAGTTTCTTTGGGGTTTCGGTGTATTTTCCATGTGGAGTTACAGATTGGTTTTCTGATATTATGAAATACTATTCAATTAACTTAGTTCCCCGAGAATGGAGAACATAGCATCTTAAGCGATTGTTATCAGATTCTGAGCTAGTAAGTGACCAAATGAAACACTACAACCTCAGAACAGTGGTTCACAGCCTAGAAGTGACTAACGCCCGAGAGGTGTAATGTATTTTTCTGAGGGGAAGAAACAGGTGTGGTTCATTCTGTTACGGCCATGAAATGAAACTAAACTGCTATTTAAAGTTCATTACAGTTATCACTATTTCGTGAGATTTTAATACTGATTACGTAAATTACTCTTAAATTCATTTTTTTTTCAAACACTGGCAGTAGCTCATAACACAACGAGGTGGGGGTGACAGCTTTTGGAACGAGTGTATGGACATCTTCCTTACATAGTCTGCCTCTACACACATCTGTGACAGTAAAACTGAGGCATCTAGGTCACATAAGCTTAACTATTTTATATAAAATGCCTTCTCTGAGGTATAGATACTCCCCACAATACACCAGAAATTGGTTCATCTTCTCTTTGCAACAGTAAAAGCAGCGCAACATAACAGTAACAATGTAATGACTATTACACTACTGTAGCGTTTACACGGTATTATTATTATCAGTTTTGTTATTATTTCTGTTGTTAGTGTCAGCGAGTAGTCACAAACATTGGCAGCTTGAAGTCTTCCTACTTCCGTCGTTTCAGAAATGAGATGGTCAGCAATCAAGTAATTTAAACAATAGCTCCTAAGGGTAGTGCATACATTTTAATTAGATTTATTTTGAATGAGATAGTAGGGTATAAGCGAAATAAATGCCACTAGATAGAGGGTTGCTTCAGACGAAGCACTAGTGCGTTTGCAGATAAGTCAGCTTCCTTTACTAAGAAGGAATTTTAAGTACCACTCGTGATACTACGAGAATCGCTTCATCATTCCATCAAAAAAGTTTGTTAGCATTAAGTAGTACCAATCACTCATTACCTTATGGTTTAATAAAACATTTAAAAAACTAAATATCATTCATCTGTCACTTTAAAAATGAAAGAGTTCTAATAAAATTCTTTTTGATTTTAAGGCTCAGTTGGGTGCTGATGTTGATGATGGCAGTGAGATGGGGGGAGGAGGGGGGGTGGAGGGTGATTGCACTCAGGGGTAATGGTCTCAGAAGGTTTGGGAACCAATGTGTGTAGAAGAACTAACCACACCATTAAAAGATAAACAAAGCAGGTTACACTGATGGAGGATATTGATTTGAGAAAGAACAGCCACAACAGCTTGGCGACATATTATGAGACTTAGCTGCAAACTGGCAACTACCTTGGGGCCAGCAAATATTAACGGCAAACAGTTAACCCAAAGGCTCATGAACAATAAACCTGGAAACTGGGCAAGACCTTCATGCCCCGTGAAAGAAATCGACATGAAGCTAATGAACTAATGCAGCCCCTCAACGAAGCTGGACTGAATGTAGCTATTGACGTTTTCAGAAATGATGCTGTAGTAGGTGTCGATGCCATCAGAACTGAACAGACAAGGTATTTCGGAAAGAAAGAGGGAGAATAGATCCTTCAACTCTGTAACAGCTGACCCAAAACATGTCTTATCCAGAAATTCTAGAGGAAATTACGTGTGATATCTACTCTGAGTTCAGGTAAACTAATAACAGATGCTAAAAACTGGAAACAAATATCAATATTGTGTCACTTTCGTAAAAGCTGTGAATGAATTTTGCTGAATCGATCACAGCACGTGATAGAACCAGTATTAATTCATCAACACGCAGGCTTCAGACCAGGAAACAGCTGTACGTATGAGAGCCTTAATTCGACCCACCATCAGACGATGAGTTCTAAACGCATTGCCCCGACAGCTGTTTGTGATACTTCCAATCACCCAACATTTATGAAACACGTTGAGAATATACTCGGAAACAGTAAGTTTAGTGCAGATTTCAGGGGAAAACACAGCTGATGGTGATGTAAACCGATTTCCACAAGGAATCGTACTCCCCACATCTGTTTTTAACGTGATGACTTTTCTTTTATTCAGCTGTTTTGTCTTTGTCAACTCACGTTAACTCCTTTGAACACCTAACAGATGCTGTTAAGTAGATGTGCATTTATGTATTTCAATTACAATCAACTTCACTCAAACTCAGTTACTACTGAGATGCGTGTTGTCAATCGTAAACACAGTGACTTACTAAACCCAGTGTCTCATGCCAAGCAGTGCAGCTGGATATTACATCATATTCAAAATGTTAAGATGCCACAGTTTAAAACGCCTTATTTTACAAGTGTGATTGCCATAACACTTGGCTGAAAGTGGAAGCCACAAGGAGCATCCTAAGGACGATGAATGCGGTACTTGAGGAACTGAGCCACAAATTTTAACAACAAAACATTAGAAGTTTGTTAGACTGTTGCAGATTACCCGAAGTCTGCCTCGTACATGCTTGCCCACGCCAGACAAATCGACAAGCCACCAAGTGAGATGTGCTTGATTATTATTGTAGTCTCACAAATTTAGAGGTTATTTACCAACTGTCCAGCGACTGAGTTCCTCAATAAGCTGTATGAAGGGCAGCATCATATTAAAATCGACTACGCCCAAAGAAAGAAATGTGGAACAAACGAGTTGAAAGCGACCTACATTTGCTTTACCGATCTCTCTCCTGGCCACAGACAGAACTGGCTACGGCCTGCTCTCGACAACCTACTTTCTGGAGTCGAAAGGTACAGACGTTTTGTCGAGAACCTGTTTTGCTTCCGGCTCTGTCCCACGTCGGGGAAAACATATTTAAGAAGCTGCAAATGCTGCTGAGGTCTTCTGATTTGTCTTATCTTCTATTCAGATATATATAGATAATTTAGCCTACTTATTCGACATATTATTTATTCTTTGCTCTACTTCACATTCGTGGTTCTGACATGATTAAAAAAAATCATTCCTAGTATAATGGTAGGTATTCGTGTTAAAAATTATTAACGTTAACTTGCTAATGCAATCTGAATCATGCCTCGAATAATGGAACAAATACGTTTTTATGTATTTCTCCGTCTCAGCATGATCATCGCCCCCATATACGTATAAAGTATGTCATAATCCTTTTCATCTTACGTCATCGAAGTGTCCCAGTTTGGGGCATTTTCATGGTAAGTCAATTCATTACACTCACAAATGAATTAATTGACACTATCAGTTTATGTTCACAAATATAGGTATTGAGATCCGTTAGCAGTTCAAAACAAAAATGTTCTTCTTGAAAATAAAGGAATGACTTCTTTGACAGTTAAACTTCTTGGTAAACAAAACAAGTAAATCACTGCGTGAAGCAGTCTTCTGAAAAGTTCTCTTGCAAACTAAACAGACTGTCTTCTTAGATATCAACAGTAACCAGAAAATTGAAGTCCCATCTCAGGAGCAGTACAAGAAGTTCCCGCATACGAGTCCACGGCCGGAGCAGTGGGTTGCAAAGCGTTGTGGCCCCGTCTGCCAAGGGCGACTTTTAGTCGGGGCAGCGGCGTAGTGTGACGGTCTTCTAATACTTCTACTGGCGAAGCCGGAACTGCCTGCTGCTCGCGGGGCCAGGTTAGTTATACCCACGTAGCGGATGACTGCCAGATAGCTATCGGTCTAGCGGTGTGAGCTCGGATTGGCTGAGGAAAATGGCACGGTGGTTGTGGCGTCATGTAATGTTCTTGCACGCACCCTCTGAGCTACCCTGCTTCCTGCAGGTCAGACGAAGTCCAGTTGAAATCAGCCGGTGCGCCTGTGGAGCTGGAGCGATGACCCACATAACGGGTTGGGGGCTTTGCTGGAGACCCCGGAAACATGCCTGTCACCATGAATGTTACTTGTAACAGTAAAATATTTTTGGTAAACCGAATCCTTCGTTGTTTCCAATTATATCTAAGGCAACGAATTTTTCCTTTTCTTTTTTGATAGGTTACTAATCCTGTTCCACTCTCAGTATTTTTTAGCTTCTCATGTACTAGGTACACAAAAGCATCCGCAAACTTGATAGATTTTGACAAGAGAATATTAGTAAGAGAAATATTTTGCATTGGAGAAAGAGTATTGTTACATACATTCACTTACGTCATTACTAAACAAAACAAATAAGAAATTGCAATTAATGTACGGAGGACCATTTGAGGTCATTAGGATACCAAATCCAGGACATATCTATTAGGACATCCTGAAACAAGAAAAATAAAGGGATTATATTCCCATCATGATTTAAAAAGTTTCATTCCTGAAGGAATGGGATGAATGGCAGAGAAAGAAAATAATTTTAACTAAGAATAATATAAGCATTTTTTCTTATAATTTCAGATAAGCATATGATGTTTCAATATAAATGCATAAGAGATGATTCATAGTGATTATGTGAAGATATATATTAGTTTCAGATATATGATTTTTAGTTTTTTTCTAAGGAATGTTGATTACGATGTTTCTAAATTTCAGTTAAGACGGTACTTATTAGTGGATATCTGTTTCAATTTTTTATGATAAAACTTAGGTACTTAGGTGTATTAGATACAAGAGAATATTCACGTCAAGAGCATATGGCTACATATATTCAAGGCAACGGCATTTTACTACAGATGATTAAATATTTTAAAGACAAAAGTCAGTTCACTTAGGGAAATTTTTACGAAATTTGGTTGAGATAGATTACAAGCGAGGATATGAGGAAGGACAAAGCTGGAATAGGCTGAACGAGATATTTGTGATCGTTGTGGGTTGTTTGAAATTAACTTGTCATTATTTAAAGTAAGAGTTACGACAACAGATTAAGGGATCCGACTGGGCTGAATTTAAGTAAATTCGGGGGTAGGAAATAAATTTGTAACTGAATTATGTAAAAGAATCAGTTTTGAAGACTGACAGAAGTGCGGATTAGTGCCATATATTGTGAATTACAACGAACTTCCAATGAAGTGTTCTGTGTTACCGAGTGCGAAATAAGTTATGAACACTTGTTGGTGCAGAGTCTTAAATAGAATCTAGCGAAGAGAAGCAAGAGTTATTATCTGTGTGCTACAGAGAAAAGATAAACTCAAGTGCGACGTATACGGTAACGATTATTATGCTTCATTACGACAGTATGCGACGAGACTAAAGGGAATTATAACCAGAGTTTACCATGGACAACGTGTTTTGATATGATACTATGATATTCACAAGTGACTATATAAAGACAAAAATTGGTAAACGTGACGAAAGATTACCCCAATTCTGAGTAATAAAGTTGCTTAGTACTTCTTCCGAATCCTTGAATTCAGACCAGTAGCGTGAGGATGAAAAGTATGTGTACTAAACGGTGCACTCGCTGCGCTTTTCCATCAGTAATGATTAGCATTGATACTTGTTCTGGGGTATTTTACATGTTCACACATCACCGCATTGTGAAAGGCCATATGAGGGTCTGATCAAGCCTTTCTTCCACCTGAGGATCAACACTGTTCCTGACCATCCCTAACATCCCACGCACACTACCAAGAGGGTCATCCTCCGTCTCCCCCCACACCCCCCACGAGACGCCGTGCTGATGTCGCCACCAAGATATCTCGAATTATTTGTAATTTACATGTTATCAGGAGAGTAAAAATAAAAGGAAATAAGGAACTAAGCTAAACCAACTAAAACCATTAACTAAACCAATAATTAAAGTAAAAGCACACATAAAGGCTATTTATTAATAACAATAAATAAATAAGGAGTATTGTTAATTAACTAACCAATAATAACATATTAAGGTGAGATTACGAAAAACATTAAAAAATTGCTATATTGGAGAAATTAGGAGAGCCTTCACTGAAAAATACGCTGGATCATTTCGTAAAAACAATAGCATCACATACAGAGGTCATACAGCAACGAAACGTAATGAAGACAGAAAATCTGTCTTAAAATGCTTATACGGAAAAGTAAGAAAATGAAATCATGAAAGCATAAGTGTCATAAAGGAAAAAGGTGAACCGATTACAGTGATGTAATCGAGACCCATTTCCTGTCTTCGTGACATTTCGTTACAGTGTGACCACTATGTGTGCACTATGATTCAGCGTATTTTTCAATGAAGGCTCTCCTAATTGCCACGCAATAGTAATTTTTACTGTGTTTCGTAGTCTTACAATGAAATTATAACGAGTTTTAGCAGTGCTTATTAATACAATTTGTAGACTTAGAGAAAGCTTTTGACAATGTTGACTGGAATACTCTCTTTCAAATTCTAAAGGTGGCAGGGATAAAATACAGGGAGCGAAAGGCTATTTACAATTTGTACAGAAACCAGATGGCAGTTATAAGAGTCGAGGGACATGAAAGGGAAGCAGTGGTTGGGAAGGGAGTAAGACAGGGTTGTAGCCTCTCCCCGATGTTATTCAATCTATATATTGAGCAAGCAGTAAAGGAAACAAAAGAAAAATTCGGAGTAGGTATTAAAATCCATGGAGAAGAAATAAAAACTTTGAGGTTCGCCGATGACATTGTAGTTCTGTCAGAGACAGCAAAGGACTTGGAAGAGCAGTTGAACAGAATGGATGGTGTCTTGAAGGGAGGATATAAGATGAACATCAACAAAAGCAAAACGAGGATAATGGAATGTAATCGAATTAAGTCGGGTGATGTTGAGGGTATTAGATTAGGAAATGAGACACTTAAAGTAGTAAAGGAGTTTTGCTATTTGGGGAGCAAAATAACTGATGATGGTCGAAGTAGAGAGGATATAAAATGTAGACTGGCAATGGCTAGGAAAGCATTTCTGAAGAAGAGAAATTTGTTAACATCGAGTATAGATTTAAGTGTCAGGAAGACATTTCTGAAAGTATTTGTATGGAGTGTAGCCGTGTATGGAAGTGAAACATGGACGGTAAATACTTTGGACAAGAAGAGAATAGAAGCTTTCGAAATGTGGTGCTACAGAAGAATGCTGAAGATTAGATGGGTAGATAACATAACTAATGAGGAGGTACTGAATAGGATTGGGGAGAAGAGGAGTTTGTGGCACAATTTGACCAGAAGAAGGGATCGGTTGGTAGGACATGTTCTGAGGCATCAAGGGATCACCAATTTAGTATTGGAGGGCAGCGTGGAGGGTAAAAATCGTAGGGGGAGACCAAGAGATGAATACACTAAGCAGATTCAGAAGGATGTAGGTTGCAGTAGGTACTGGGAGATCAAGAAGCTTGCACAGGATAGAGTAGCATGGAGAGCTGCATCAAACCAGTCTCAGGACTGAAGACCACAACAACAACAACATTAATACAATTAATAAATACATACCGATTGAGGTGGTGCAGTGATTAGCACACTGGACTCGCATTCGGGAGGACGACGGTTCAATTCCGCGTCCGGCCATTCTCATTTTGGTTTTTCGTGATTTCCCTAAATCGGTTCAGGCAAATGCCGGGATGGTCTATCTGAAAGGGCACGTCCGACTCCGATGAGACCGATGACCTCGCTGTTCGGTCTCTTCCACCAAATCAACCAATAAATACATGACAGTTCACAGTGACCAGTGTTTGTGTGGCAGGCATTTTATTTTACCGTTTCTGTATTCTGGATCTCTCTTTTTTTATTTTTTACCAATGTATACGTAATATAAAATTATTAGATAATGACAATTTATATTGCATAACACATTTGTATTCTTTTGTGTGCTTCGTGAATTTGTCGATTTGTAGTGGGCACTGAAGACGGTGCCAATGAGACAACCAACAAAATTATTTCACAAATTTATATCTGGTAGATATCTGGGGTCTCATCCTCTGATAGATACGGACTGTTGAAGACTACGTATGCTTTTCATAATACACCACATGAAATCAGTGGAAGGATATACTCGTGGGTTGCAAATTGTTGCCAGTAGTTTCGAGTAATAACACCGCCACCAGTCGAATTGCGCAACTGCAGAGGTGTCGAAATAGTCCTGATACATTTCCTACATTTCATATGCCATCCAGTGACTGTTCTTTGTTCGAAGTAACCGGACCCTCCTGACCGACCCATCTCGTTGTCACTACTCTTCCACTAACAATACAAGTTTCCTGGTCTCCTTTTACATTGAAGGGTCCGCCTCTCCTGACATCTAATGGTTAGTTAGTTCCACATTACGCATAGCTGTCCAATTACCTTTCATCAAATAGTGTATATTCAGCAATATATCTTCGAACATGCGTTTCGACACTTTTTCTAAATAATACATTTAAGTTTAGGAAAATATCGGTTAATATACCTGATACACTATTACCCATGGCTGCTCCCTTTGCTTCGGTATAAATTTTGTTGTTAAGTTCCAAATAATTTTGTGATAGTGCTGTTTCCAAATGATTTATAATTTCAAGTGTTCCTGACATGGATATTTTGCTATATTGTAACAGGCTATAGTTTATTATTTGATTCCGTTCTTGCACTGGTACGTTGGTGTATAAATTAGTGACAGCAAATGAAATAAAATTTCCATTAGGTGGTAATTGTAAGTCTGTTACAGCTTTTGTTAGATTACGCGAATTTTTGGTCATGTACTTTTTGTTGAAAGTATAAAGTTTTGTTATTAGTGCGTTAGCTCTTTGATTATCAAATATGCTGGGCTATTAATGCATCAATTATGGGCCGAATCGGAACCGTCAGTTTATTTGTCTTTGGTCGCGTTCATAATTTTGGTGTAGTTGGATTCATTACTACGTATGTTCGTTTTTCACGTGTGGTGAGTATTTTATTACAATTCTTGATGGCTTTCTTTATTTTAGCTGCAAATCTGTTCGTATGGTTATGAAACAATTGTGTGATATTTTTAGATTCAAATAATGACATGACATCTATACAAGGTGCCTCACGGAAATATGCAAGTATTTTAAATTGTTATTCTACAAGTAAAACTAAAGAAAAAAAATTATATATAGGACCGCAAATGTTTAGTTACGGAGCTACACGTAATACAAGATTTTGCCTGAAATTTAGCAATTTCTCTAATATGAAACCATCGCAAAGCTCCACGAGGTTAAAGTGAAGCACGATTTCCATTTATTTTGTTGCTATCGATCTGGTGAATCTAATGAAGCTTGTCCCAGACGTGTATCTGCAATTGTTTTCCAGAACACTCAGAGAAGCAATGATTATTGTAGAAGTAAATTTGTTTACTTTCCAATAAGAACGGAGAAACGTTTATGTCATTGTTGGCAACCGTTGGTGAATTGTTTCAGTCGTTTCATTACCTTCAAACGACCTAATTTTCTGTATTATGAAATTGTGTGTACACTGTACAACTTCCTTAACACTGAGCTTTGTTTTATCCAGTTTAACATGAATTCATGTATGCTATCGTAAAAACAAAAGCAGATATTATCTGACACGTTCATATAGTTCCAGTTAACGTTATTACTATCATTTTTCCAAAATTAAATTCTCTACAACTTGTGTTGAAAACTGTGTGCAATTGTCTGGAATTTTAAAAACATGGTAGTTAATAAATTAAAAATTTTACGAAATTACTTATTTGTTACTCTAGATGTCTGGAAAACTACTGTAGATACACGTCTGGGATGTGGTTTATTAGATTCATCAGATCAATAACAACAAAATAAATGGAAAGCGTACATTACTTTCACCTCGTACAGTTTCGTGATGGATTCATATTTGCGAAGTTGCTGAATTTCAGGCAAAATCTTTCATTAGCCGTAACTCGGTAACTAAAATTTGCGGACCTAGGTTTGTATGAACTTCTTTCCTTTAGTTTTATTTATAGAATAACATATTAAAATATTTACATATCTTCTTGAATCAATCGGTATAGTTGCTTTTGTTAAGTGTGACCACGCTAGTCTCTTTATCAACTTTTAATGCTACAGCATCATTTAATACCAGATTATGGCTTGTATTATTCAGAATTTTATGTGATGTTTTGCGCTGGTATTTGTATGAAGACTGTTTGCAAAGTGCCTTTTTTATAATGTTTGTTACATTAACAGTAATTTCATTCTATTTCCTATATGACAGAATCACTACAACTACTGCAACTTTAGCAGTGGCTACTAAGTGCTATACATAATTTTCTGTACTGCTGTGGCTACGTTGTATTTCACAGCTTTTTGACGTGATTTGTTTCGTGATGTGTAAATTCTATACTTGTGAAATTTTCTAAACGTGGGTAAAACTAGAAATCAGATTTATATTCATATGTAGCTTTCCGTATATGATGTTGAACGCGTAAAAGTTTTGCGAATTCCTTGTTATGGGCACGGCGACTATGTCTGCTTGTGTTCCATACACATCTATATACAAAATGTGCAGTATTATCAAAACTCAAAGGTGTTACACCGGTACTTAACTTTAACTGTGCCGCATAGAGTGCTTGATTCACAGTTTCTTTACGGTGTGATTTGTTCTGTATTTTTTGTCTTATTCACTATCTTGCATCATAGTTCTTGATTTGAGGCGCAAGATCTGATCTTTCAGTCACTTTTATGTAGGCATTTGTAGGACTTACATTATATCGAAGACAATGCTCATTATATTTGATGAATTCAATTATCTTCACCAGTTTGACATTAAAACGAATAAAACACAGAATGTTTCCTTTATTTCATGAGACGATATCATCAACAGTTTCTCTTCTTTAGGGTCAGCAGCATTATTTATCTTTGATAGCGACGTCATTATTTGAATAGATACACCATTTTCGCCATTGTTAAGTAAGTGCGAATACAATTTTGGCGAGAAAGTGTATAAGTCTGTAGGTCATTTATATTAAAGTGACTACGTTGTACTCACCTCTAGAGTGATGTGGCATCCATATTATGTCGTTACTGAACTGTCTTACAAGTGCCACTGTTTTAATAAGGTTGTAAATGACACAATATGCAGCCACTTTCTACTTACACACATTACACTCATTGTTTTATTGCATTTCAGTATGGTTTGTTTTTTTATCTCTCTTTTGAAGTGTTTATGTTGTATATCTGTTTCTCCTAGGTGGGACATTTCACAGTTCCAATTTTCCCGTTTCAGTAGCCTAAATCCGATATTTTTATATGTGTCCCAGCATTCGGCTTCCACTGCAGTCAATTTTGACCGTCTCTCAGCGACCGCCCATTTCTTTACTCCACGATTCCCCAACGCAGACTTTAATTTCCTGCTGTCACGGTCAGGTTGTAATGGTATCGCGCCCCATGGCGGATAATTGATTCTCCGCTCACTAACTAAGATCGTCGGCAGGCTTAAACAGTGTGCGTACCACTTGTCGCTACTTTTCAGCTGTCTCCCTCCAGCAGCTAACGAGTTATTCAGGCAGCTAACACAACACCTGATTGATCTCAAGTTGTAACAGACCACACGAATATGTACTTTCTAGAATCAGAGATTGCACAATAAGACTATAAGGCCAAGAACAAAGAGTACGGATCAAAAAGAATGTAAGAAAGGGGCGTAGTCTTTCGCTGTTCAATCTGCACAGTAGGGGCGAAAGAGTACATCCCAACGAATAAGCAAAGAGGGAAATAAAAAATAGGTTCAAGGGTGGGATTAGAATGCAGAACACAAGTGAAGAACAGTTACAGGAAATGGAATAAACAGTTTGATGAGTACAGAATACAGATTGAAAGTAAATTGGAGATCACGTAGCAAACGGGACAAGGAAATTCTGCTATCAAAGTATCATAATAACTCGTGATGTACGGAGCAAGGACATTAAAATCAGACTGGCGCCGGCAAACATGCTTTCCTGGGCAAAAGAAGTCTACTAGTATCACAGTCCTTACTATGAGGAAAAACTTCGTTAAAAGATTTGGAGCAAAGTTGCAAGTGCTACTCTGAGATTAAACGTTTGCAACAGAAGAGGAATTCATGGTGGGCCGCAGCAACTAGCTACCAGACAGATGAAAAAAAATCGTTTGCAGGCCATCTGCACGTATCGCAAGTGGTTGCTGATAAATATTTTGGTTTGCAAAACTAGTGCTGGGAACAAGATTATTGCAAACGAACAGCAGAGAAGAGATTTACTACAAAAGTTCCTCTCCCTTCCCAAAAATAATATTCTTTCATTCCTCACGTAAAGTCCTTTGCTCTCAGATCGCAAACACCACAGTCTAACAGAAATTCCGCGACCAACCGTCTCGCTTTCTTACGCACAGAGAAAGCAGCGCGCCAAGCTGACCGAGAGTGACATTTCTGAGTACGGTATCGGATGAGTGCCTGTTCTGTCGTTTATATCGATTCATAACGTATCTTTTACAATAGGGAACCATTGTAGTACCATAAAAATTGCCATTAACTGAAAAATTACACCACATTTTTCATTCTTTAATTTACTAAGGATCACGTGAGGTATGAAACGGTAGATCACAGGGAAGTTTATGTGTGATTCTCTTGCGACGTACAGAACCTACTGAAGAATGTCGTTTTCCTTTAACAATAAAAAATTGCCAAAAAACACTATACGACCGAACCTTTTGCAGAAAGATGTCGTATATGTACCAAACAACGCGACATTTGGTTCGCTGCACTTCCAGCCAAATGAGTGAATGTGGAACGTAGGAAACCTGTATGTAATGTAATACCTGCAGTATTTAACATACCGAATAAGCCACCACACCTGTAGCTGAAGGGTAAACCGCAGAGACGTCATAATAAAAGTCTAAAAGCTATAAAATTGTTTATCAACAGAGAAGAAACCATTTCCACAACTCTTGCTACATCTGTCACAACTGGCAATAATCTTCAGCATAATCGCTTTTGAAGCAGAATAACATTTACAAAAATATTCGTGCGTCAGAAAGTCGAGTAAAGTGTGGAAATGGGGAATCAGTGGACTCCCATAAAATATTTTACGTGTCAAGGAACGTGCCTGTGATAATAAAAACAAAGAACAACAGAAAGGTATGCTTCTCACGCATGAAATACGTATTTAC